>NC_060223.1:3308125-3609591 GCF_907164935.1 Osmia bicornis bicornis
AGGAGATAATGCTTATGTTTGTTTTTCTGACGATTTTTAGCGCGTATAAAATGTATTCAAATATTCACAGAAGAAGAGATAGTGCAATCAAATTTTTATAGTTCATGTAATTAATTATCGTGTAATAATGAGATTTTTTAGTACGTTTAGGTACGTGTACGTATATTATATCTTTCAAGTTTCATTAACACTTTGCCTGTCAAGCTAAAACCATTGAAAATTCCATTAAGTATTACTTTTGTCTTCACAAATCTTATGTATATTATCTTTAAAATATTTCATTATACTTTTGTCCACAATTTCAAGTATCTAATACAAGTATTTCTATTTAAGTAAGTCAAAGAATTCCTAATAATATGAGTGATGGGTTCCTATTGAAATTCAAGCGTCACCCATATATGGGTGACGGAGCGAAAATCGGGTGCAATGAACAATTATTTTTATTTTTTACAACTTTTTAAATTACACGAGCATTTAGGGTCATGAGAATAAAATTTTCTTTTTATACAATATAGGACAACGTGCATAGTTGAATATATACAATAATTGACAATTTTTTTTTTAAATAAAGGATATAACATAATGCATTTCTTAACTGTTCGACAGCGGACCATGGAGAGTGCCATAATTCAAATTTAATTCCATACTTCATATTAGTTTCATTTTTTAAAATTATATACTGTCCCTTTAAAAATTATCTTTCTAGTACATGAAATTCTCTTGTTTAAAAATTATACGTTTAATTTTAGGTTAATATCCATATTTGGGTTCGCGATTGACCCAGACTCTATTGTTTAAGGGTTAAATAATAAAATATAATTATATCTTTTGTTCTCAATATAATTATAGTTGATTATGTAATATTTTCTACTTTTTTAGGAAAAGGGTCAATTATTATATAAGAGTCAATAACTGTATACGTTACCCTACTTTCAATAATATAAATGTTTAATATTGTACGAATTAACTTGAATAAAAAAACCTGTTCCCGCATTTAAATTCATAACGTAGTGATCGTTGTGACCCCACCTTGATCATCACTATTCATAATTTGATTATCGTGACCCTACACAATTCAGACGCCGTCGATTAAGCTATTAATTAACTATATAATGCAAAGACCCCCAAGATGGTGAACCACGAAGAGAGAGTCCTGCGACAGCGGATTATGGAGAACACCACAATTTTAATTTAATTTTATATTTCATATTATTTCCATTTCCTAAATCCTACATTGTCCCTTATGTAACCTTTCTAATGTTTCCGACAATTTTAGTTAAAATCAAAACCTTATATTTTTCTTATAGTTAAGAAGCTTGAAAAAAATCAGTTTAAAACAAAGATATTAATAATTTGTCATAAGTGATCGCGATAGCCCCATTCTCCCTTAAATTTATTACTATTTCAATATCAACCCTTTGTGTTCGAAATGACATGGTGTTCCATAGAATTAAAATGAGCTTACGAACAAGACAAGATTAGTTTTAAAGTTTCGTTCAATATTTATTGATATAGTAAATGGAAGGTTTACAACAAGGCCCCCTGGAAAGTGGAGCTCGAAGCTGTAGCCACCCTGAGACCTCCCCTTAATCCGGCGCTACTTACGAAAGAAAGGGTTAGCGTTAGATAGCATGATATTAAATAACCACACCCTTTTAACGATCTTTTCTAACTAAATCTATCGAATACTGACGCTTATCGTATCCCGCGTTGATAACTGCTTCCGCTCCCCTTTGATAAAGGAGCGCTCAATACAAAGTCACAACGGTGTTGTTTGTAAAAATAGGGGCTTTCATTACGGTTTGACCATAATCTACCATTACATATCGCATCTACAACGGTATTTTTCTAGATAAATATAAACACCGATCGACCACCAACGATTTAACTCGTCAATGGGCATTGAATCGATGTGTAAACATCGTTGACACGAATCTGAGAAAAGGATTGATCCTTTGGGAAACTTTGTGATACATAAATCTTTTTAAAATTGCTGATGCTTCCTCTTTTCTTTTTTACATATCGTTGGTGAAATACCAAAGTCACAGATGTGCCTAAATATCATTTTTAGATATTGAGGTTTGAAGTTTAGAACTGGAATCATAAATTTATTTATATTGTTATTAAATCAGCTTCATATAACTCAATGTCTACAGAATTTATAGTCTGAGATAGGTAATAAGTCCTCTGATTGCTATGGACGCAATATGCATACATAATTTGTTTTTTGTATATCAATGCATGTTACTAATTAGACCCTAAGGTAAATGCCCCATTACCGACCGCACCCCCATTAGCGACCATATGATTTTGTTATTGTTTGTAGCAATGAATAAAACGATATATTAACTAAAAGGTTTGGATATTGTAATTAAAGTATTTTATTTGTTATTTCATTTAGCATTCTTTAAATTTTTATTATTTATATCTAAGTAACTGTTGGTCAATATAGATAGATGGTACAAGTCGGTCAACTCAGATCGAAAATAATTTTTACTATAATTTTCGTGTAAATAGTCAAATAACACTTCAAAACCGATTCAATTGGGAAATTAAAAACTTCAATAAATATAATAATTCATATCTTACTTAAATATTGTTGAATATTAGTAAGAAATTACTATTTCTAAACAGTCACACTCTTAAATATCCGGTAATGGGGACATTTACCTTATATGTTATCAAATTATAATGATTAGTTATAATGAAGTGTTATTGACTTAATTCTTATTTCGTACACACAGAACGTTTAAGTCTCGAGTAGTCAGCAGTCAAACGTTTAAGGGGAGTAGGTATGTATTTTCTACGGTATGTAGAAAATTAGCCAATTTCATGTTCCTTTTTCTCAGAATCTACTGCAGCTGTCAACTTGAAATTTTTAGAGCATCTAGTATCATACTAGATATGTATTTCAGCCAAAGGGAATGTTGAAACACCGAATAGAAAATATTATACAACCCTATCAATATGTGGGCTTTTTTGTATTCTTACCTACAATCTAAAAGATGCTGCCAATCTGGCTGTAGCACACTTATAGAATCCGAAAAATTGTTTTTTTTAATTATATATTCTGATTCCAAATATTGTTTATTATCAAATAAAAAGATTTAAAAAATTCGATTTCTTAATCCTCAAAAAATGCTCACTCCCTCTAAAGAATTAGCATTTGGCAATTTGGCATTTCATACGTGGGTAATTAGTCAGACTTTTGGATAATTATTTAATTACCCTACTATTTAGTAGATGCTTAGATTTTGGTGCTATTACATAATTTCGTATTTGCTGTTTTGGCAATGTATACTCTGCTTAAAATGAAATTTTATTACATATTTAATTCAAAATCGACAAAAATACAGATTTTTGACTTTGACATTAGACCGACGATATAATTTAATTTAACACCGGCACCATAAGTTAAGATTGTATTTTACAGAGCCAGATGTATTTGATGACTTTGTATTTTATATTGAATGAATATAAAACATTCCTCTATTAAACTTCATCTCGTATCATTTTCAATTACCTCGCACGATAGGTAACATGTAACAAGAACTAATCGAGTATCGACTGTATATAATTAGCAAGAAACGACAGTTCTTGTATAACCATTATTATACGCAAATAAAAGATAGTTAACAGTCAGTAGATTGTAACGTGTGTAACGATGATGATCAGGCGCCGGCGCCAATAACTGCCCTTTCTGCTCTATCGCAGGACACAAATCGTCGTATCTCACCCTCGGTTACTTTTTTCACCCGTTTCTTCTGGGATCTATGCAGGGTATCGATCGTGACAAACGGCTGCGTTCACTGATAACGATTAACAAGGAGTTTCCTATAATTTCTGGCTACAAAATGTATATCGTGTAAAAGAATCATTTTTATATTTATTTTCCAAACGACGATGCAATACGGCAAATTTTTGGGAATGATAAGATTGGTCTAAATTATACGAGATTCAAATAGTGATTGATCTTTTTTTTAAAACAGTAGAAAATATAATATAATACACTATAATTCTATTTGAAATCAAAAGTGTTTGAACTAAGAAAGACAATTATATTTTATTATTTAATTCTCGCACAACGAAGCTTGGGTCAATCATGACCCAAACAAAGATACTGTCCTAAAATGAAATGTGTAATTTTAAAATAAAATTGATCTGTTAGAAAAATAATTTTTAAAGAGAATTAAATTAGAATTACGACTCTCTCCATGGTCCGTCGTCCGATCTAAATGATTTTCTAATTATTTCTCCAACAAATTATTTGTTAATAATATCATAAATCAAAGAAGATGTCTTAAAAAATTTGGAGACATTTTCTTTCTTTCTTTTAATTATCTCTTCCTCTTTCTACAATATATCTAGTTCATCATTATTTATCACTAACTTATGAATTTTAAAACTCACTAAGATATTATTGTAAGAATTTCATGAGGGGGAGGATAAAAATATATTATTGAATAGAACAACAAAATTTTGATGTCCGAGGTAAGTAATAATAAATAAATATGAAATAATAATTTTCGACGTTGGTTGTCTCGCTAGCTTCCCAGCACAATATTATACATTACCATTGTGATAGGGGACATTTGTTAAGTTTCCGTTTCCCAGATATTTCCTCCCCTACAATCCCGAACGCGGAAAGTTATCAAGAGTCTACTGTACGTTCAATTGATGATCACAATAGGATCGAGGTTCTCTGTTGATCCAGCAGTAAACGGCTACCAGACAAGCGTCGAACTCGATGGGTCGATGCTGCTGCCGTTGGGTCGTGTTTGGACTTCACATTCTTCCCGGTAACACAAGTGTTCTTCATGCAAGGCGTGTCCCACAAGGATCCACGTTTCTTCCGTTGAACGAAACAACCGAAATCTCGCTTATCTTTTACGTGGTTACACCGCTTCCCCTTCGAAAACCGTGCGTCTTTTTCACGGCTTCCATCGCGGGTATACATATTTGGAATAACGCCGAGCGTGAAGCTATGCAGGTTTCTCATTTAAATTAGAAAACAAGACGAGTTACCTGGCCGCCCTGTGTTTTCAACATTGTTCCGTCGACCACGGAATTCAGGAGGATACGCATACTCCGAGTCTGGAAAACAGTCAATGGAAGTCGAAGAAATATGCTAATACCTGTGACACGTTTTTTAACCCTTTCGCTCGGAACGATATGCACATACGGTGACTCGATTCAGTCTTTTGAAAATTTAAGACGTGGACTGTACTGGAGATCGAATATAATGTAATCGGTGCATCGGCGTATTAATTAGAGTAAATTATACAATGATTGTCATCTTAAACTAAAATTCTATTTTAAAGGGTCATATGTACTTGCATGGCCAAAAAAGACGAAATTTTGCAAATTTTTTCTGGAGAAACGGAAACCGTTATGCGTGTACAATCTTATACACATAAAAGTACATAATTTCAAATATATACACAAATTTTTTCGTTAAAAAATATTGAAAAGTAAGGGAGATATAAACGATTTCCTGAAGATTGTTTTTAGAAACATGTTTTGCGGTGAGCAACGTCATTCTTGTCTGGGTTATCTGACATTAAAAAACCAAAGAGATTTTGTAAGTATATATCTTTATCTTGTGGTTGATAGTTCGAATTTGTGAAACATTAATTTATAATAAAATGGCAGCTATTCCAAGGTAACAGTCCGATTTTTGTTCAAAAAGTTCAAAATTCGAATTGTAATTTTCAGTTGTAAATTGTAACCTTGAAATTGTAATTTTAATGTAAGTTTCATTTTTTCGAATTGTAACATTTTTCCTGCGGATGAATGATATGGTTTAAATGCCTACATATGGGTACCGTATCGCGTAGTACGTACCGGTATCGTGGTTTTTAAATTTCATGTGTTTGCGTTCGAAAACTTTAACCGTACACTCTGATATTCGACCGCTCCTTGCTTTACATTCCGTTTTTTTTTTATTACATTCGGAAGATTAGATTCCATGGTGTACACTCCCGATCAAATCAGTCTTCCCGTAGGCGTCCCTGGAAAAAATGACGATCCAGCGAAGTGGTTCCTATATATAGGTCTCTGGTTCTCCCACTACTCGCGTATAAACATTTATGCGGGAAAATTTGGATTGCTGTTTATTTATTATTCATATTTCTCAGTTATATGGTAACTCCGTGTAATATGCCAGAGTTAGATTTGAAAGGTGACATCTCGCAAGTATAAGTAATTACAAGGAAAAGGATAAAACTATATAATAATATGATTAATTATGTTTGTTGATTAATAATTACAGATATCCAACTCGTATAATTTAATAGTAAAATTAAAAGTTCAAAAGGCTTTGAAAGTGGTATTATATCCAAGTAGTGGGGCCCTGGATTAGGAACTAATGATTAAAAATTAATGCAAATCAACTGTACTTTAAATTATTAACAATTACTTTAGAATTTTTTATAAAAAATTTTATTTTTAAAAATATAAATAATTTATGGGATAAACTTGAAATAGTGATAATAAAAAATTGTAGAAATCAATGTAACGTACAAATATTGAAAAAAGTGGTATCTATTTTTTCACAAAGTAAACAATTTCCTTACAGTTTTCAGATGGAATGCACTTTCCATTGACCTGTCTTTTGCAATTATTTTTAAACTATTCCTCGTTTAAATATACGGTACGATATACCATAAGCTTGCTATATTGTAATAGGAGCCTTTTTTACCATCTTCGTGGCTGTTTTTTAAACTTTCTTATGACCAATAAATACGGTTTGAATGTTTATTAGGCATAGTTCTGAGAAGAAAGAAACAACTATAGTGCATGAAATTATCCACTTTTGTGTGTAACATGTCATTTGTGGTAGGTATATAATACCAACAAATATGTGGAATTTTGTCTCACAGAACCATCAAGAAAATCGATCGAAAAATTCTTTAGAATGTTTAGGAGGTTACACATCTCATTTATCAGTGTAGTTTATTATTATCTATTAATTAACTGCGCGACTTTTTGTTCAAATGAATAACCTGCATTCTAGTTACAGCATAGAATTACATAAGGACGATAGTTTTATAACTTATCAGAATTAGTTGAAAATTGCATTAAATTAAACAAAATAAACGCACAATTATTGTCATTTCTGAGTTCATTAAGAAATTATTTAAAAGTGGCATATATCAACCTATACTAAATTTTATAATATTTAATGATTAAAAATTACATTATCCTTTTTCTAAATTACTTTTAAATTAATATCGTCGAAATTCGGATTTTTAGAATTTCTGCTTCTTATATAACTATTTTCTCTACGGAAGCTTAATTTGATCGCGAGTGTACACGTATTACGTTCAACGCCTATCATTGTCAATAAAAAACATTTTTGTATCCTATTAGAAGTTTAAATCAAATAGTGGTTTCAAGTTAAATGCGCAATATCGAATGATTTTTCTTTCAAGGAAAAAGGTGAATTGCAAATAAACAGGTGGAAAAATAAAAATGTTCAATAAAAGATTCCTGATTGGAAAAATTCAACTGTCTCGTTTGAAAAACTTTGAAAATTCGTATCAAAAGAATTCAGCTGACGATTATTTTTGTGAACGGAAGGTAAAAGTTGGAGCAGTGCATCTCGTGCCCGCATCGGTCTTCCGTTTCCGACGCTTCCTCGTTGTATTTAACAACGAGGCGCCGAGACGAGCGTCGCAGCCAGATGCGGGCACGTTAACCCTCGACGGGGTCATTTTGACCCGCGTCAACTCGGCACGAGCTCGTCTCTTATCACTTCAATGTAAACAACGATGCTTAGAGGGCGATGATTCCGTATGATTTACTTTTTGATAACAAGAATGGTGCATTCTTTAAAAAGCAAATGAACATCATCCTTTTAACATCCGGTTATACAATCGAAGGGCTTACAGTAATTTATACCCAATTTTGCGTTTTTCGAAATACCAACTACACATATCTCGACGTCTGGTATGAATAGTATTATTATTTTTGTCACGGTGTTTGCACCTATAATACAAGTGTATTAAAAAATAATAAAAATAATGTGTTTTCCTGTTAAGAACTAGAGTTGGGAATTATTTTAAATAATTTTCTGATTCATATTTTCAATAAATGAAAATATTTTAAAATCAGAATAATAATTTATTAATTGAAGTTTTCAAATTGGACTTCAATTTAAAGATAGTTTTATTTCAACTAACATTTTATTCTTCCTGTTATTTTCAAATAACTAATTAAACTCTTAATTATTAATTATTCGAATAAGTTTTTATTCGAGATTAAAATTTATTCAAGTAAATAATTTATTTCTTATTTGGAATATCTTCGTTCCAGGCGAAATTTTTGTCTGAAGATTATTTTAAATAATGTTCAGCTCTGCTAGGAACCATGTTTTCATTACAATTAGTATTATTTTTAATTGTCAAAAATAAAACATTGTAACTCCACATTTTCTGGTTTTTTGTTTTAAGAATTATAGAAAATACAAATCATTTAAAGGTATTCAAAAAAATAAGAGAAAAAGCTATGCTTAAATCCTTGTTTCATTAACTAGGACACAAAAGCAACCCTAGGTAAACTAGATACAATGTTGTTCATATCAGGTGTCAATATTCGAATTTCTAATTCCAAATTTGAAGCATTTCAGACCATCCAATTTGGATGTATAAGCCCAAAAACAATTACATACTGTATATGTATAAATACAGTGTTAAATTACATAATTATACTGATTTATAAAATCATGAACATAAAAATACAAAAACCGTAAGCTACACAATAGACCTGACAAAAATTACACTGTGACCCTTTTTTTAGGAATTGTTCATTAATTTCTAATGTGTAAAAAATATCTGAGGCACACAAAATTATTCGATCTATTATTTTCTAAGAATTTTCAAATGATTCGAAGTTGAACAGCACGAAAGGGAGAAAGGTTCTAAGAGACAAGAATTTCTAGGGAATTTTTGCAGCTAGCTAGTCCAGCCGTCACCTGATAGTTCGCGAGATCACACCCCTGAATAAAAAAATCCGTTCACGCCAAGGAGGGTAACGAGCCGTTAATAAATAAGCAAAGAGACGAAGGAGAGGTTGGAACGGGGGTTAACAAACGCCTGTTGAAGCTTCCCCACCAGAAGTCGATGAGTTTTGTGTGTGAGTCGCGTCGGTGAACGGTTTCTCGGAAAGACGGCACGGCTAAAGCCTGAAGAGAAGCAACGAGGAACGCGAACGAATCGAAAGAAGATGGTAGACGGTTGGTCGGTTACGTTAGGATAGGTTCGACCGTTTGTCTATGGTTGTCCTGTAAAGGGCCCGGCGCTTCGTAGCCTAGGGTCATGTTCAAAGCTGCTCCGTCTGCTACTTTCGGCTCGTTCTTAACCCATTTGCATCACAGAAAGAAAAAGATAAATATATATCCTTATCAAAGAAATAAAGTAGACAAATTCATGGTAGGGTGACTTTAACCAGTGAATGAACAGTGACCAGTCAAACAAGTTAACCTTTTTTCATGTATAACAAAAATACTGTTTTATTAAATATCGAATTCGTGGTATAATTATTCGAATTCAGACGAAAAAAAATTATGAAACAATAATTTTTAACTTTGATAACAATGTTTTTCAAGTTTATAAAATTTTGCGAAGTCTTAATTTTTTGAAATTGAATAAAAACTATGAAATATTTTCAATTTATCTGTGTTCATTCAATGCAATGATTCGAAGCAGATAATGAACCATTAGTTTTTGGTAGAAAAACTATTCCTTATAGACGGTTTACATGTGTAGAAGAGGTTATGTACACTGAGTCCCATCGAAGTTGTCGCAGTGAAGTTGGCTACACATTCACTAACAGATTCACGCCGCGTCGTCGGCATCTAGCCCATCGGCTCACCGACACGGCGTGAATGTGTTAGTGCGCCAACTTCACTGCGACAACTTCGATGGGACTCAGTGTACAATGCACTAGAAGCAGTGAGGAATGGTAGTAGGACACTATGTACAAGCAAATAGTTATAGTGTTCTAAAATTCACTTTAAGTTAATAATTAACTGGTAATCATCCAGGAGGGAGATAAATGGGTACTGGTGCAATATTAATAGAAAAGGAAAGAAGCAATTGAAAGCCAAAAAAGCTCAAATAAGAAAACAAACAGTCCAAGAAAAAGGAGACATACTTTTATTGGAAAAAAGAGTAAATGAATAATAAAATAAAGAGTAAAAAAAATGTATGGTGTCTCTCTATTTAGATAAAATTCATTTAAAAAGGAAAAATGTGTTGAATATCAGCGTTTATCAGAGTTTTCTAATCGTGAAATGAAGTATTTTTCTTTCTGTTCATTTACTGGTTTATTTATTTCAAACACCGTTCAAAACAAACGATTCAAACAATTTTTTTAGACATTTTTAAACCTTATTCCGTTAGAAATTCTTGTTTAAATCATTTAATTTTTATCCTTTTTTGAAACTGAAAAAAAGGTTAATTGTTCATTCACTGGTCAAAGTGTTTGAAAATACAGCTTGATAAAATGAAAAATATTTTTTTATTTTCAAAATTTATTTCAAGAGACTTGTTGAAGGGTCTGGTTACTTTCTTGAAGAATACTGGAAATTCTGTTGAGACGTTTGACAAAAGTTGCACTGTCGAAGGGTGAACACGGTAAATAACGAAATGCTCTTGGTTGAGTGCAAGCGACGCTCTCTGCGCTGTGGTTGCACATTATACCGCGCTAACTCGAGATGACTAGGCATCGTGGAATGTGCTTTTTAGCATAGAGCAAAAATCGAAGGAGGTGTAGACTAAAGTACTTTGAACACAGGTTGTACAATAACCGCTTATGGATTCTCAGGAAACACCGGACGATGCTGTAACTCGTTTCGCCGGCCATCGATTTTGCTTTCTGACGCGAGGGATACGCTGCAGAATTTTACGCTTAATCGCTTCTGCCTATCGGCTTTGTGACGAACAGATATTATTTACTATACTTGCTTCCATGAAACGAATAACAAATGTTTGGAAATGATTTATTTATTTTAAAGGTAAATCAGTTACTTTGACACGTATTACTTATTACCTTTATTATTAATTTTACTACCGGTTCAACGAAAATTAACTTTCAAATGGCGGACCATGGAGAGAGCATCGATTTTATTAGGTGTGCAAATTAATTTGGTGCTTTTTCTTTCTTTAGTTTAATGGCTTAATTTTAAAAGTTATAGTAACTACAATTATTTAATTTATCCTTATCGATATCATATTCTCGCGCCATTTTTCAAATTCACAAAAGCGCGGGAAAATATTAGAATTTAAAATAGTAACTAAGAAAGTGTAATATTAAAGGTACCGAATTAATTTGTACATCTAATAATTTTCTATTTTCTATTATTTTCATTTCCTAAATTTTACACTATTTCTCTAAGAGTTACTCTTCGAATATATGAAACCATTTAATTTACAAATTATATAATACCCTCGCATACGTTTTGTAAGTTTGGGTCACGATTGACCCAGTCTCCGCAGTTTAAGGGTTAAACAAATTTTTCTTTGCGCCTTGTTAGCATTACGATAACGTTTTCTAAAATTTTTAAAAATATTCCAGTGTTTTTGGAACAGAAAATATTTTTTACTTCTTAACGGGGAGGTCAGCTGATCTTTTTGACCTCCCAGTTGTGCTGCGGAATTTTACAGAAGGATCTGATAAAAATTTCCTAAAATTCTCCTTCAGAGATCAAGATTCTGTAAAAGCATCTGTTTGCATCGAAAATCTCGCGAAATTTCGTAAACGATCTTTCTCATTGTTCATTCCTCGCATCGCTCGTGAACGTTTCGTCCGATCGAATCTCGAGAGAAAAGAGAGAAAAAGGAAAGAAAGTGTTTCCCAAAGTCGCAACGTGATCCCTGGAATGCTTAAGCGGGGGCACCCTCTCATCTTTTTAAAGTCATACGTTTTCATTTTGCCAGCGGTGTCTCTAACGGAGGCTTTCATTGGGACGCGGCCAGATTAAAGGCGCTACCCGGTCTAATCTGGCTAGATTTAAGGCCTAGAACGCTTTGGGATTCTCGGTTCTAGCCTACCCCAACGCTCAATCTTCTTAGGCTAGAGTTCCAATCGAGTTCCTCGAAAAACACTGCCTCCTGAAAAATCTCTCGTTGACGCGTCACGAAAGCTGAAGCACCACCTGTTTCCTAGGCCAGTCTACGATTATTTCTCTTTTCACGGGCGTAAACGATCAAAAATATCTCTCTAACTAAGAACATCTATCATTTTTATACGATACTAATGCGAAGAAGATTATATCTAATTGATGTGAAATATTGAAGTAGGTGAAAATGTAAAATAAAATATAAAATATAATGTTAAAATGTGCGATCGAATCGCCCCTCTATGTACAATCGCTATGTACGTCTTTTGTCTGTCTGTCGTCAGTTATATTCGGGTGTAAAGATTACCTTCATTATAAAATAAACGTATTAACTCTTTCCTTTTTCTAAAGCTGGTATTTAGTTAATAAACCCGAACTACTTTGCCTTGGAATCCCAACATATAAAAGATATTAAAAAATACAAAATACCTCAATTTACAGTTGTAAATTTTTCAATTGTAATTTACAATTGTAAATTAAGGCCATTAGCTGTAAGAAAGACGTAAGTGCAGATATACTAATTACGAGAAAACTATAATTAAAGAATTGAAAGTAGTATAATTTAAGTGTTAGTAAGTCATAAAAACCTACATCCTAATTTAGACTGTTTCGCACGGAACAGGATATTATTTTGAAACTATTATATTTAAAATTAAACGACTTAGAAGAAAATAATTTTAACCATCAAAAAGAGCGAAAAATTTGATACACAAAATTTGGTCCAGATATGGAAATGCAATTTTCATTGTGGGTAACTTAGACACGAAGGGGAACAGGAGATTCAATCAAATTACATGTTGTTCAGCTCCGGGTAGGATGGTCGCTAACGAGTTGCATCGTCATCAAGGGAAAAAACAATGTAATAAAATATCACGCTTATAAATCGCATTTTCCATCGAATTGAAGCGTTAATCATTTTTCAGCGTGTCTCTTTCCCTTTTCCCATTTTAAATTCCCTTTCGTTCCTCGTGGCCCTTCACGGTACCCGCAGCCCAGCCACACGCATTACGTCACGTAGCGCTGATGACTTTAAATGCCACTCCGGTTGGCCGTTGCGTCGGCTATCCCTTTCGATTTCGACGTCCACGTTGTCTGGGCACTCCCCTTTTGTATTTCTCACTGGCTCGGGCCATCACGAACAATTCGGCTGCGATAGAGAGAGGAAAGGAATTCGTGGAGCAACCAGTCGTTCTTCGTTGCCCGCTCGAACTTCTTCTTTCTTATTCGTCTCCTGTTTCTTTTCATAGTTTCTGGACAGGTGAATTTAACCAGTATTATGCTTTGTATATTTTCCCGCGCTTCTGGGTATTTGAAAAGTAGCGCGAAAATAAAATAGTAACAATATAAGTTACTTTGCGCATGTACTCTGCGCATCTTAGGTTAGATTTGGTTAGGTTAGTTTTTAGGACAGCATTCCCTGAGACTTGCCTCCGTGGACCAATCATATAACGGATAGGAGCAATATGGCGTCTTACTAACCTCTATAACACGTTAAATACGCTCCATTTTAGAGACGTATTTATAACTCTTAAACCGCTGGATTCCTAAAGTTAGAAATTACATTTTTGGATTCTATGTATCGAAAACTATTAAATGGCAAACAAAATTAAAGTAAAGTTTAACCAAACCTACTTTAGTAATTGGTGTTACTATGATTTTATAAAAATAAATTTTCAATTAAATAAAAAGAAGGGGCATAGAATTACTTTGTACACCTAACCTAACATATCAAAAAATATTTAAACACTTTGAATACTATGGGCTGCCACTAGTGGGCGGAATTAAATATTACCAATTAGTTATTATCAAGACATTATTTGGATAGCAGACTAGTGGAATCAACGAGGCCCACCAAAGAAGCGAGGAAGCAAAAAAGGAAGCAGAGAAATCTTTTCTCATGACCACCGATCACTCGCTCGTTCATTCGTGAAGGTTCAGGAAAGATTATCAGTGCATCGAGTACGCGGCAGCTTGCACGAAAGGGGCTCCTAAGGATTTCGAGTGGACGTCAAAATATTTAAAGGACGAGTCGAGCCAGCGAAAACATCTGTTTCTCTAGCCGTGTCGTTTCCCTTCACGAATTCGTTCACGATTCACGTGGTCGACCATATGTGGCCAACCATATAAATTAGTGTTGGAAATCTGGGTAAAAGAGTCCGTGAACCGAATTACCGATCGTTCATTTAACCCTAGAACAATAACGAATAATCCTATTTTTGTTGAACTTTACTTTGGGGGACTCAAAAGCGTTGAGTTTTCTTCCGATAGTCTAATAGAGTTTGGCGAGTAGAATCCAAAAATACCAGTTTTAAGCTCAGGGATTCACGCATTCAAAAGTTATACCTATGCAAAGTTGAGCGTCAAACTTCGACGCCATATTGATTTCTACCCATAATTCGTCCAATCAGCGTACCTGTAAACAGATCACGTGGGTGGTGACTATGTTGGCGGGAAAAGTCAAATGTCTTCATCTACACGTGTTTTGATCATCGAACTTACTTAATTCAAAGGAAAGAAAATGTGAAAATATTCAATTTAGAAAATATAACCTAACCAATTTCATATACTATTCGATTTTCCCGCGAAAATGGCTGCGGCCCATGCGATTTGTTTAGAAACAGCGACTCCGCTGATTGGATGAATTACAAATAGAAGTCAATATGGCGTCAAAATAACCTCAAAGATACTTTTGTAGGCGAATAACTTTTGAACTAGTACATTCCTCAGCTTAAAACTGGTATTTTTGAATTCTACTCGTCAAATGTTGTCAAAATATATAACAAATAATCAGCAATTTTGCGTTTCCCAAAGTGAAGTTCAGCCTCAATTTTTATTTGAAAGAGAGAATGAATGAAACTTCAATTTGCATAATGGTAATTAAACCATTGAAAGATAAAAGGATAAGAAAACGGAAATGAAATGGATTTTTTTCCAGAAGGTAACACAGTATTATAAATTAAACGTTTGCGGTTCTCCGCAGTTCGTTCACTCTGCAAGCACGTTTCCGATAGTGCAAACGATACTGGCGTTGATAAGCGTAATTAACGTTATAGGAAGTGGTTGCCGTAGGAAAGTCTCCGAATAAATTATCCCGATTACGCAACGCACTTCTCAACTTTAGCTACTCAATCAAAACCTTTGATCGTTAAATAATTTACAGCCTATTCACGGTCTCCATTCATCGAATTTCCACGAACCTTTTAATAAGACTCCTCGGTGAGATTTAGACGAGGAAACGATCGAGTTTGATTAATTAATTCTAACAGATAATTACACGTATATGATTAAGAAATGAAATAATAATTATAATAATAACAAATTATTGCACTTACATGTTGCATCACATTCACACTTATTCGAATAAACATTCCTTATATCCTCAAATGACCCAATTAACGGGTTGGGAAAAGAAATAAAGGGTTTACTGGGAATCGTAGTAAAGGTGATTCAACGAACACGGCTGCGTCCGCGGTGCATCGCGTGAGAACCGGTGCACACAAGACTCGGTCAATCCCGGGAGAAGTGCATTTGTTATACGTATATATGCAGACGAGTGCACACAGTGGGAGAATTCAAGGTTCGCGGTGTTCCCGATCCAAGGTGCGCTTTGTCGCGACCGTGTACACGCGTGCTGCCCCATGAGTTATAGACTTAGCGGTTGCACGTGGGTGCACAATATTGCATTCGCTCCCACACCCACCACCGGGACCCGGCAAAGAATTGCATCGACGCACTTTCGTTCGTCACGAAGACGTTTTTCTCGCGCCTCTTTCGGTTCTGCGAGCTTCGAATACCGCGCAGGGACGATAATTTCGATCGCTTTAATTATCTGGCTGAGATATGAGAAATTGAAATTTTGAAATTTTCAGTAGCGTAATTTTGCAGGATTCAAATGAAACTTTTCAACGCGATGATTTACCGATATTTATTCCGTGCCAAAAGACTCGCGCAGCAGTATTTCTTTCAAAGAAGAAGGAACCCCTGAAAGGTAACGTAGGCGTGGTACCCTACCAAGCAGGAGGTCTTCAACTTGTTTCGAATTCCTTCCTATCTCCTCGGGAACATTAAGAAGGAATCATTGGATTCTCACGGAGTGAAAAATCAAGCTTAGGAGGGTTGTTGAAAGAGGGAAGGGAACGTTCACTCGAGAAAACTCGACGCGTTCCGTTTCGTTTAGATAATTAACCCTCGTACACCGGAGCCTGGGTCAATCGAGACCTAAACAAGGATATTAACTTAAAGTCAAATGTATAATTTATAAACAATAGAGTTTAATGTAATAGTGTAAAATTTAGCAAATGAAAATCATATGAAGCAGAGAATTAATTAGTGAAATTAAATTAGTCTTGGGGCTCTCTCCAATTATACTATATTTTTTACTCTTCTATAGGGATCAACAATTGTACATATTACCCTAATTAATTTCTTATTCTTCATTTTGAAAAATTACAAAAAAGGAAAGAAAATGAAAATTCTAAACAAGAAGTTATATTTAGGTGAAATTTAATATTTATATTAAATTAAAGAATAAGAAACACTGCAAAATAATTTGAAGTACTAAATTAAATTAAATTAAATTGGGGCTCGAGGGTTAAACTTTTTAGTGTTGTTCAAACAGCCTAACAAAATAAAATTTTAATAATATTTATTCTGTAACAAACACAGAATTCCAAATATTATACCATTCTACTGACAGTCATTATTCTACCAACCATATTTGAATCACAATACTTTAATTATACTATCAATAGATATCACAGATGTTGCATTGAATTTGAAATTTCATCACATTTCTACGACAATCCACTTACAATATTTACATCCTGTAGAATTCGAAATTCTGGAGATTGTCATTTCTCCAGAATGTTAATTATTCAACTTAGGATTAGAGTTTCGAATTATTTCATCAGATAGAATTTCAAATCAAATAGTACCTTCTTGGTAACTAAATTTAGCAGCGGAATTCTATCAACAATCGTTTCGCCTAGTGATATTTGACCTACAATATTTGCTTAAGCCGCGATGCCATCCGATTGCACAAACTTGTCCCTGAACCCGAGCACGGCGCTCTTTACTCTTCCCAGGTACCAGGGACGATAGATTGTGTGCACGAAGAAGCTCAGGCACACAGCACGAGGACCGCACATCGCGAATTCCTATGGTGCACCGTGTAAGCTTAATTGTCTCGCACCACTTATTTGCAGTGTCCGAAATACGCGTTCGATCACCGTCTTTCAAGTTTTCTTGATCCTTTACATTTATTAAACCAAGAACCATCTACGTTCAAAAACATACGAGTACACGAAAACTTGAAAATATTAATGTTTCTACAGAAGAGTCTGGGTCAATCGCGACCCAAACTATTAACTTGAAATTAAATATGTCATTTTTAAAGTGGAAGGTTTTATATGTTGAAAGAATAAGTTTCAAAGGAACAGTAAAGTTTAGGAAATTACAACATGAAATAGAAAATTATATTAGAATTGGGGCTCTCTCCATGGTTCGCGGTCAGGAGGTTACAAATCTCGCACACAGAAACTTGCGAAGATATTGTTTATCGCTAAAAATAGTTAAGTTGCCGAAAACAAATTATTGCAACAGAACGCGACTAAAATTGGGGCTCTCTCCCTGGTCCGCCATTCGAGACTCAAAATCTAGCGTGTAGAAAGTTATTTAAACTTGTAAAGGAATTGTTTATCAATAAAAATAGTGGAAGAAAGTGGTCCATTCAGAACGTTTTGGTTTGTCGAAAGCGAATTATTGCAGCAGAACACGATTAAAATTGGATCTCTCTCCATGGTCCGCAATTCACGGAGTTAAAATTTATCGCGTAGAAAATTGATTAAAGTTGCAAAAGAATTGTTTATCAATAAAAATAGGGGCAGAAGGTGGTCGATTCAGAGTGTTTTGGTTTGTCGAAAGCGAATTATTGCAGCGGAACGCGATTAAAATTGGGTCTCTCTCCACGAACCGCCATCCACGGAGTTAAAATCTATCGCGTAGAAAGTTAATTAAAGTTGCAAAAGAATTGTTTATCAATAAAAATAGTGGCAGAAGGTGGTCGATTCAGAGTGTTTTGGTTGTCGGAAGAGAATTATTGCAGCAGAGCGCGATCGTGCCTCGTCGTGTACGCAAATATGCTGGGCCTGGATGACGTCACATCCGGCGTCTCGTTTTTCGCGGTGCGTACTTATCACCCCGCGACGTGAGGGAAAGACGAGGAGAGGCCTTTATACGCCCACACGCAAATGCAACTGCAGCGTCTTGCAGGGCGAATGCAACATTGCCGTGTTACGCGTCTGTCGGCAACGATTCTGATTCTGAATCAGATCGTTGACAACCAGCCAGGGATTCGTTTGACACCGGTTATAAAATTAAATCCCAATGTTAAAATCAAGTTAAAGGGTACGGGGGAATATTTTGAAGCAATCGCAAAGGGCAGAAGTCGGTATTTTAGACGCAAGTTGTCAAGTGGTATATAACCTGCTTTCATTTTCAAGATAAACGTTAGAGTTTGACTGTCTATTTCTGGAACACCTTATATAACAGTACTAAAATTCCTATCTAGATATTTGTTTTCCGTGTTAACGCGTTCCACTTAACGCGGCTGAATTTTAACAGCAAGCAATATATGAATTTACAGTTAGATGTGCTTCCTCTCTAACGGCTCGAAAACACTCCAAAACTTGCTCTCACTCTGAACTCTACAATGTTACGTAGAGATTTTTGCGTAGAATCACCTTTATTTTATTATAAGAAAATAGCAATGATGACATTTTTATCTTCTCTTATAGAGACTTATTATAGTAAAATTTTGTAATATTGCAAATTTGCAAGCTTGTATTTTCTATTCATTTACAGGGCAGGGCAAAAACGAAACGATTGGAGAAATTCTTAATTGCACCAAATTTTATTTTTTCCTTTTCAAAATCACAGAAATTTAAAAATATGCCTGGATAATTTATTATGGAAATGGATCAAAATTATTGAGTTTTATTTTGAAAATTATCGTTCAGAAGCCACCCTCTAAATTTCAGAACTTGGAAGACCACCATGCTGTTGAAAACGTTGCACTAAACATAAGAGGGTGGAGGTTTAAAAGGATCTTGCACATTAAACTTTTTGAGTCAGTATCACTAATTTTCCATAATAAATTCCCCAGGCATATTTCAAAATTTCTGCAAAGAAAATCTGGAAAAAGTATGAATTTTCCAATCGTTTCGCGATTTGTTAGCTCTGTATTATCTTAGAATGATTAATAAACCACCCATGAACAAACAACGAGAAGAAAGTGATCGATCGCCGAAATAAATCCGAGATGAAAATATACCGATTATCAATCGGTACGTGTCGTTATCCGACCTATAAACACCGTTGCATTACCGATCGGTAATCGATCCGCGTAATAACATCTGGCGGCAAATTGGTATCGAAAATAAAGTAAGCGTCCGGCTGCGTAAATATATGTAGATCGGTAAGTTTATATCCGGCGGGTGGTTCGTTATGCATCGACAGCTCGTTCGGAGCGCGAGGTGTCCAATCCTATCTCGGAGCGATCGGCTCGCGAGCAGCAAAAATAATGCCCGCTGGCGACGAAACATTTCGAGTTGCACGACTTATCACCGTGGAACATCGGCTGGAATGCATCGTAATTTACGGACACGGGAGAGGTCAGTCCGGTCCGTCGATACAGTAAGAAGGAGTAATGGCAAGGAGGCTGCACCCCGTCCGATACCAACGCCTGCCTGCCTGCCTGACTGCCTTCGCTCTCTTCATGGCTTTTGTCGCGCGAGATCAGATCGCGTGTTCGCGTTGTCTTGTACACGTCGAGTTGCGTGTAATTATACGGCGAATTTGTTGCGTTCCACCGTGAAGAAGACAATTCGATGGCATTTATGGAAGTTGAATTACGCCTACTAAACTCGACGACGCGAGGGACGTTGCGAAAAGGAGGGTATTATCCTTCTTCGAGGCAACGATCAATTACTTTTCTAAGCTCGTTCCAGGTGTCGCATTCGTCCCCCTTTGTTATCGGTCATTTGAATGTTACGGGTTAATACGGACACAGTCGGATTAAACCACCTACCAGGAGAGGCCGTACAGACGTGGCAGGTCGAGACGCAAGTTTGATCGAGCACATGATAGAATTCCTCTGCCGGTGAATCGACGTTTGCACGGTGATGCGGTGCACGCCTATAGCTAAACAGTCAGAATGGTCAGTTATGCAGGATCAAGATAAATGGCGGCTCGTCGACGAACCTTCTCGTGCATCCTATCTCCGAGACGACTCTCCGCAACATCCTCGACCTTATGGCTTTATGAAACCTTTCGTCCCGTGCATATTTTCCTCCAAGGAATAACTCCTTCCCGTCTTATTTTCTTTTCATTTCTATCCTAGGAATAGTTGTAGCTCGTTTAGATGACTCTAAGCATCGTTTTAGTTACAAGTTTATCCGAGAGATTGATACTCAGGATTGTCGTTAGAGACTGCGGAAGTCGAAGCAGCAGTGGAGATCGTTGAAAATATTGAATTAGAAACATATAATCGTAAAATCTATTTCAATAAAACGTTTATTGTGGAAGTAGATGAGTTTAGTATAACGGATCAATGATAATATTGTAAAGATCCTCGGATGGCGGACCGCGGAAGGAGTCCCGATTTTAATTCTATTTTATATTTCGTATTATTTTCATTTTTTCCGTTTTTCCTAAAAAAGTAAGAAATATAATATAATGCGTTTCTCAACCCCCGTAATTTAATTATGCACACGTATTATTTTCATTTTCTAAATCTTACAATGTCCCTTTAAAAATTATCCTTTCATTATATGAAATTCTTTCGTTTAAAAATGATAAATTCCTTTCTTTTTTAAGTAAGAAATATAATATAAGGCATTTTTTAACCCTTGGGCGACGGACTATGGAGAGAGCCCCAATTTTAATTTAATATTGTATTTCATTTTATTCTCATTTTCTATTAAAGGAACAATATGAAATTTAAAAAAATATTTAACCCTCAGACGGCAGACTATGGAGAGAGCCTCAAGTTTAATTTAATAAGGAAGCAGTATTAAATTTAAAAAATTAATATAATATATGAAATACAAAATTAAATTAAAATTGAGGCTCTCTCCATGGTTAAATACTTTCCTATTGCAATGAGTACAAAGACCATTAGTCATTTTATTATACATTTAACTTTATATAAATATCCTTGTACATGTCTTGAAAGGTTCCGCCTTTCAAGCTTTAAAAATGAATTTTTCCAATACCAAAGACCTCAAAAATCGAAAAATCCTCGATTCATTTCGAAATCCAATCTCTTTGAAAAGAAATCATACCTTGTGTTTGAAGAAAAAAAAAGAATCTCATTCACCCGAAACGCAGAAGAAGCTCGACGGGGCGAGTGCAAATAAACATCGAGCAAACTTCCGTTTCGCGAACCCTTCTCCCATAAGAGGACCACCTTGTACCGATGTCGATACCTGTCCCTTCGATCGAACTCATCCCGGCTAAGGCAACATGGTAACAAAATCCTGTGGCGGGCCGCGGCCGATTCCTTTTCCAAAAACGTTCCTCGAAAGCACCTGCGCCGTGAAATTCCTGTCCGGCATCCACGCTGCATTCTATGCACCGGGAACATCGGCCGCGACGACCGCCGAGAGGAAGAGAACGGCGGAAGAGGGGGAGGGGGTGGTGGAAGAGTGGGAGTAAATGGTGCCGACGAGGAAAGAAAGAACGAGGAATTTCCAGCGGTGGGAAGAGAAAAGGGGGATGGCTGTCTCGCTCGTTCACAGGGCCATCCATTGACGCCTTCGGTCGGGCATTTATGAATGAACTCCCCCCCACCATCGCCATCGGGCTACTCTTACGCGCTCTGCACATGCGCCGCGTCACCGCGTGCACATGCTGCGCTCGCTGCAGATCGCCCTGAGATGCGTTTGCGTAACGATGCGTCTCTGCAGCGACACGTCCCGGCGCCTTTTATTTCGATATGCTACCAAATCGAGCCAGCATACCACGGTTAGGATTTAACTTCGCCTCATAATAGAGACGGGTTATTAAGGTAATCTCTCGAGGTGATTTATTAGAACTGTTGATGGATGTTTGAAAATTCCTCTTGGAGATTTTCGAGCAAGACTAACGATAAGTGGTATACTCGACCTTAGAATGTCTAATGTTGCTTTATTTATGAAAGTAAGAATTACATTTTGTGTAAAAGAAATTTACGGAGGATGGGGTAAGGTAGCAAATATTATTTTTTGCTTTCTTTCAAAGCTCAGTATGATAGAATAGGCATTAACTAAAACAATGGAAAGTTAAAATGAAAATGTAAATTTAATAAAGGTAAGTATTGCATGAGAAAGTGCGGAATTGAATATTACATAGCAATTTAGAATGGTTTTAATATTTAATTATTATTTTGATATTATTTATCTGTTAAATGTATAGTTTTTTAACGAAAGAGTTTTATATATTAGAATAATCATTTTTAAAGCAACAGTGTAAAGTTCAGAGAATTACATTAAAATGTAATTTTATGCTCTCTCCATGGTCCGCCGTATATCCAACTAAAAGATCGACTTGCTATCTTCCCCGAATGATTGTTTTGCCCTACAATTAATGTATTTCAGAGTTACCAGAACTATCACAATACCGCGAAATTATATTAAAAGATCAAGTAGTCGATATGTGTCCAGGATGTGGTGAATTATATACAGATCCTTCTTCAGAGGACTGGATAGTGTTACAAGTGTAAAAACTGGTGACATGAATCTTGTACCCCCCTACTGAGGAACTGAACTATTTAAATGTCAAAATTGTATTTGCTAAATCGACATAATCTACTTACCCCTGTATAATCGTCATCTTTCCTAACGATTGGATAAGACAGCAAAAACATTTATAAATTAGTTTTCTATCTTATACCAAAGATAACTATAATATTACTTTTCTTTTCTAAATGAATAATTTTGTTACTATAATATGTAAGATTATTATATTAAAATATTTTGCAATGATTAATCCTTTTCCTAAGAGAATAAGAAATATAATATAGTGTATTTTTCAAACCTAGAACGGCGGACCTTGGAGAAAGCCATAATTTTTCATATTATAATAAGAAATAACCAGTTATACTTATTTTCGCTTAGGGTATCAATCTTACCCCTTCCTTCTCTACTTTACTTTGTAATAACTAATAAAAATGTAAAGTGTGAACATTGGTGTAACTAGGTGGGCCTGCTCTCCTCCCCCAAAAAATAAGTTTCAAAATTCTAGATTTCCAAACTTTAGAATTCTAACATTTCAAAACTCAAGAATTTTTAAATTTCTAAAAATAGTAATTACGCCAATAATTTCACAAGCAATAGATTTTCAACTTGAAGAAAAGCAATGAATTAATTTCCACGTGTAATCAAATAATTTTTTCGATAAAAAAAATTCATTACTTTCTTTTTTAAAAGCGATCTCACAGGGCCACCTTCTCGAACAATTTCTCAACATCAATCTCCCTTTTCACTGCCTTCATAAATTTGATCATTATCGCGAGGAATCGTACGATCGTTATTTCGATCGTGGCGTAACGTTACAGCATCCCCGGCCGTTCGACGACACGGTCCATTTCTGGCTAATTCCAAATGATTTCGATTGCACCACTAGTGAAAGCTTCATTTTAATGCACGCAAAAAGCTAAACGAAATCTGCGTGTTGCCACGAATCGTCGACGACACCGGGCGGCTTTGCTCGTTGCTTTCGCCAGGTGAAATTACGAGAGGGACGCATTACCTCTCGACGGAAGACAAACGAATTTCAAGTGCCTCGATGAGCAGTTTACGTAAGTCTGTTTCGACAAAGAGTTTCTTGTGAAAAAATTCTCATCGGAGAGGTGATGCAGTTTCTTTCGCGTAAATGATATCGCAGGGATTGCAGAAAATTGGGCTTGATCGCTCTAGATATTGCACCCTTCTTTCCTTTTCGACATACGAAGCAATCTCGTTGAGTGATAAATAAGAAAAAGAATAAATTGCGGTTATGATTTTGTGAGGTGTCGACGAATTTAAAGAAACATGAGTTTCTTTTTGATAAAATAGATAGAAACATTGAATGCAACACTGTAATCTGAGTTTGTTTTGTTAAATTATATACAGTTATTGAGTTCTATATAATGATTAACCCTTTTCCTGAAAAAATAGAAAATATGATACATTTGTTTCTTACATAATAAACTATAATTCTATTTAGACTACGAAAGATAATTATATTTTATTATTTACCCCTTGAATAGGGGAGCTTGAGTTAATTGTGCCAAACAAGAATATTAGCCTTTACTAGAAGAATAATTTTTAAAGAGATAGTGTAAAATTTAGAATTTGAAAATAATATAAAGTACAGAATTAAATTGGAATTGTGGCTCTCTCCCTCATATATTGGAAAAATTTTTAAAGCCACAGTGTAAAATTTAGAAAATGGAAATAATATGAATTGCAAAATTAACCCATTCGCTGGCAACCACGAGTACACTCGTGTTTGATTTTATACATACAAACAATTATCTATGACAAAATATGACAAATTATAAATAATTACGATTAGATAAACGCAACACTCAAAACAGAAATGGCAATACGAATCACATAATTTAGGTCTGGCAGCGAATGGGTTAAATTCAAATTGGAGCTCTCTCCATGGTCCGCTGTCCGAGTGTTGAAAAACGCATTATATTATATTCTTAAGAAAAGGATTATTTTTCCTACTCTGATTACTTTTGCTAGCGGGTTTTTTGAAAATTTTCCTACTCCCCACTCAAACCTTCCAATAACTACATTCATGTCGGTAACGCCAAGATAATTTCTATTTGTTGGTAAGCGAGCATTTGCCCGCAGGGATAACTTATACCCTCCCTGTCTCCCGACCTCATCGCAAAAATAAGAAAAAATATATACATTCTTAAGAAAAGGATTAATCATTGTAGAGAAGTCAACAACTGTATATATTGTCCTAGGTTAATATAATAAGAATAACTATTAAATTGTACATTTCTATAGTATCTAGATTGATTAAATCACCGAATAATCTGGAAATTTCGAAGGCAAGAACCGTTCATTCACAATCGCGCCAGCCATTCTTGCACCAGTTTAGACGGCGACGAGTCGGTATAATATTAAAAAAAGAATAAGCACGGTCTCTTTAAACGGTCGGTGGAGGAGCATCTGTACGAAAGAAGGAGAGGTTTAATCGAGCACATGATGCGAGCATGCGAGTTCCGATGGGCGCACATGGAACGCCGCGCGACAAACCCGGGACCAACGCGAAGAAGGCCGATTCCTCGTCGCGAGAACACGTGTCCAGACTGACAAAAATGCTGCCCGCCCCTTTTTTATTCGTCCAAAGAAGCATTCGCAGCAACAGCGAGGATCGCGTTGTGGCGCGAGGCCGCGTTTCCGCTGCATTCGAGAGAAAAAAAGAACCGGGAACACGCGGTGCACCAGTCTGGAAAAACGGGCACGTGTACTGCAACTTGCGACCCCTTTTCTTCATCCTCACCCCCCTTTCCCTACCGTTGCAAATTTCATTTTTACCACGAGAAAATATATTTTGTTTAATAAATAAGAAAATGGGTACGCGAAAAAGAATGGAATTTTATCAAGAGTTTTGGAATCAGATTCTTTGGACCGATGAATCTATATGTTGAAAATAAAATACTCGCAAGGTAAAATATGTGTATGGAGAAAAGAATGAAGAGAAATTGTCGTTCAAATATATAACACCTGCATTTAAATCGGAAAAGAAAGGTGTAATAAAGGGTTATTCCAATTCAAATTGAATGTCACATTTTTAAATTTAAATGAAACGTAAAATATTTGAGATTTGTATAGTTTCTTTATTTTAACACAAAATCTACTTTATGGCATTAATTATGAAAAACAATATCATTCAAGTGTTCTCCTAGGCTTTTTTTCATGAGATACGATTTTCCATTACATTTTCACACAACTGAAATTCAATTTCATCAATGATGGTTGTGATATTGTTTTCCAGCTCGTCAGTACTCTTTGAACTAAATTTTGGACTTTTCTTTTCAAAGATTTCCTTAGAGAAAAATCTAATGGTGTTAGATATATCACACGGTCTTGGTGGTCAATTGATGTTTCCTCCTCGTGAAATTACGGGTCAATTAAATTTGATCAAACGCATCGGACTCGTGAAAAAAAGTCGAGGAGGATACTTGATCGATATTGTTTTTTATAATTAATATTGTAAAGCAAACTTTGTAATAAAATAAAGAAACTATACAAATCTCAAATACTTTGCGTTTTATTTCAATTTAAAGATGTGACAGTCAAGTTGAATAACCCTTTAGTATGAGGATGTCTCTGCGTATATGGTATGGGTAAAGTAAACTCAGAGATATACTTAAAGTTTCTATATGTTTAAAAAACAATACTCGTAATAATCGTAATTATTAAATTGCTTCATTTTAAATACTTTTATCCATTAAGCAGTAACGTAAATCCATAAAGTACTTCGGAAAGTAATTATTCATGAAGGAAAACGACTGATCGGTAACTATTTCATTTGACAACAAGATAACGCACCAATACATACGGCAAAAGAAGTTATAGAATATATAAAAAATAACAAAATTAACATACGTTTATTAAAACGGCCTCCGTAAAGTTTCTGTCACCAATAGAAAATGCTTGGACTTGGCCTAAAGTGCGTATCTCTGATAGGGATCCTGAAACAACAAACAAATTAAAAATTCGTATTATTGAAGAGTGGCAAAAGTTTACTTCGCAAAAATATAGAAAACTTGTTTTTTCCATTCTATGTATAAATTTAATACGTTGAACGCCACAATGAAAATGGACACTTGTTATGGGCGTATTGAAGCTCTAATTAAAAAGAACAGAAATAGTTAATTTAAAAATTTCAAATTTCAAGCTTTCTATTTATGGTAGTAATATTATTTAAAATAATGTTTTTCTATTATTTTCATTTAATTATTCAGGCATGTGTAATTTACAGTGCCAATCACCAGTGACTCTAATGGCATTCAACGTGTTAATTTTCAAATTTTCAAATTTATGTTATATCGAAGAGTAATGGTTTACGTAATTTTTATGGATAAAAGTATTTAAAAACAAGCAATTTAATAATTACGATTATTATGAGTACTGTTTTTTAAACATATAGAAATTTATTTATTATAAATAACGATTCCGGAGTTGAGCATTATTTCAAATAATTCTCTGATACCTACATATTTTAAATAAATGAAAATATTTTTAAATCAGAAACAATTGTTTTTTTATGAAAATTTATTTATAGATCCTTCAATAAACATGTCGAATAAAAGCAAATTATTTGAAAATAATAAATAATTTTCAAATTGAAGATATTTTCATTTCGAATAAGTTTTTATTTCAACTAAAATTTGATTTTCCCTGTTATTTCCAAATGACTGATTGAATTATTAATTATTCAAATAGGTTTTTATTCAGGATCAATATCTTCGGTTTAACCAAAATTTCTGTCAGAAGATTATTTCATACAATGTCCAACTCTGAACGATACAAGAGAATCAAAAGTTCTCAAAATCCTAATTTTGACAATATTAATATCGGAAGTAATTTGGAAAGAAAATTATATAAAAGTATAATTGCTCGTATTGAACGACATGGAATTCAATGAAAAAGGAGGGAAGCAAATGAATTTGCAACATGACACAGTGCGGAATGAAAGGTGACACGCAAGGAAATCGTAACGAAACATTGTCACGATGCGCGTTAACCGTCACGAACGCTGATTGATAATAATCGCGTAATGAACGTGAATTATTGCATAATGCTGGTAAGCACAGGGCGTGGTCGTATTACGCGTCCACGGGGTGGAGAGAAGAGAGAAACAGAGAGGAAGAAGAAGAAAAAATATTAAATCAATGTTCAGAGGATCGTTCCCTTTTAAGTGTTGTAACTGATAATCATACCCTTATCTGTGGCAATTTACCACGGTGCATCGTATATCATCGTCGCCTGTTATTTACAGGATGACGGGGAACGCGTTCGCGGCGCGATGATGTTCCATCGGAAAGTACAGATTCGACGATTTGTGATGCTAAGAAATAAAACTTTGCAATAGCAAATGAAAAAAGAGTTTGTAAGAATGAAAAATTTTATATTTGAAAGATTGAAAAAGAAATAATTAAAGGGTCTGATAAGGTAAAAAATTGATTTTTCAAAAACTGTATATTCTTCTAGAATACTTTTCCAAACTTTCATTCAAGAATTCGTAAAACTGTCGGATTTATGGCTTCAAAAGCTGAAGTGTATCGCATCTACTAGTAAGACAATTGAAACTTTAAAAACGTTTTACTCGAAATGCAATTTTCAAAATTGCTAATTTAATAGAATTAATTTAAATATTTAAAAGAGTACTGAACCAATTTGGATCAAACTTTGTGGTAATATTCTTTCGACTAAATTCTAGTACTTGAGGAAGCAAATTTCTTATTCGTGCATTTTTTCCTCTTTTTTTAACAAAATAAGTTGAAAATTTATGTCGAGAACTACAAGTTTAGGTTCAAACAGCCGCCATTTAGTAAAAGATTGATATTTTTAAAATTAGCTTCGACAAGTACTAGTTCCTTCTGTCTACTTTAATGTAAAATTAAAAGAACTTGTTACAGATAAAAGCCTATAGAAATATATCTAGTACCGCAGATGGTGTTTCAGTGGAACGGGTTAGATATTAAATAGCAGCCATTTTCTTCTATTGATAGATACATAATTCAAATTTTCAGAAATTTCTAAGAAAATAATATGTAATAGGATGTATATGTACATTATTGTATTTTTGATAAACAATAATTCTGCACCTACAAACAAATTTTTTAATTTTACTTCTCATTTAATCGTTCAGGAGGTATGTAACCTCTTAATCGGACGGCTGACCATCGAGAGCCCCAATTTTAACGTAATTCCGTATCTCATATTACTCTCATTTTCTAAATTTTACACTGTTCCCTTAAAAATTATTGCATCCAAATATGAAACTCTTTTGTTTAAAAATTGTTTATTGTTCACAGAAGAATTTATTTAATTTTCCTTCTTATTTAATCATTTAAAGGAATGTAACTCCTTAATCCTCGGACAGCAGATCATGGTCAGAACTCCAATTTAATTGTAATTTTTCATTTTCTAAATATTAGATTGCCCCTAAAAAATTATCGCGTCCATGTATTAAACTCTTTTGTTTAACAATTTTTTATCATTGATAAAATTGCTTACAAACAAATTTGTTAATTTTCCTTCTTATTTAATCCCCCAAAGGTATGTAAACCCTTAATGAATCAATGTTGCGTTTAACCAACTCTCCCTTTCTTTTTCAATCAATTTATATTGTTTTTTGCTTTTGAATAAAAAAATGGCGTGTACTTAAGAGGCTTCAGGAGTCCGCGTTCCTCGCAGAATGTTGACCCTCGTGGAAAGACGTACGAAGGTAGGAAAGGAAAGATGAAAAAATCAGCGAGGAGTTGATTAAACCGGGGGAAAAAACGGGCACAATGCATCCGGCCGAAAAACTTGAACTGCTTCGACCAGTCATCTTTAATTCTTCAACGATGATCCAATAATAACGTGCCGCCAACGAGACGAGACAATGTTGCCGAGGAGAAAGGAAAATTTCGGAGTATCGATTTAAAACGGAGTGGTTAGAAAATTTGGATAAGTTTCCGAATGGCCCCACCAAAATTGAGAACTCAGGTTTGGTATATAACCTACATTAACTACAAGAAACCGATTAAAGTTGGTTTCAGAGCTGGATGTCTTACCGTTTTTGAGATATCGTGGTTAGAAATTTTTGTACAATTTTGGGTCTACGTATGTGCTATTCAGTAGTGCGCATGCGCTATTCAATAGTGCGCATGCGCTATTCAATACTGCGCATGCGCTATTCGATACTGCGCATACACAGAACCTAACCCAACCTTACCACGATATCTCGAAAACGGTAAGACATTCAGCTCTGAAACCAATTTTAATCGGTTTCTTATAGTCAATTTAAGTTATATGCAGAATCTGAGTTCTCAATTTTGGTCGGACCATTCGGAAACCTATCCAATAATTTTTTTCAAAAATCAGGTATCCTCACCATCGTGTGAGTTTCAACTACAAAAAGAAAAATAGCGTTTGAAGTCTGTCGAGAAAGAAAAAGGAAAAAAGTAAGACTAATATTATGTTCGGGTGAGAAACATCTAAAATGAAATTTCTAAAAAGGAAGTAAAAGATGTGGAAGTAAAAGGACGGTCGGTGGAGATAATACGAAGGGAGGCACGTCGAAAATGACAGAATAGGGGAGAAGATAAAAGTGGTGCGCATGCGAGAAAAAGAATGCCGCGAAAAGGAGGCAACAAAAGAGGACGAGGAATTGAACGAGAATTCGAGGAGGTTCGTACGAGCATCTTATTTCAATATTTTAAGCGCACTCCGGGGTATCACGCATACCACGAGTGGACGGCCAATATTTGAAACGGACCACAAAACGGCGGTGTGACTGTTCCCTGGGAAAGGGAAACGGGTAGAAACCTTTAATGGTGCTAACTTTAAGACGTTGCCTTGTCTATAGAAGTTCTTCGTTTCACCGTTTTCAATTTTCATTGTCTATTTACACTATAACAGTGAAACGTTTGGGTGTTATATAAAATTGTCAAAATTCAAAAATTCTAAAATCTGAAAATTTCTAAAGGACCCCGCACACACCCTTATGGAAATTGAATTTCGGTCGAATTGTCTGAATCTTTCAGAAAAGTTAGTTCTTACCATGCTGATCAAAAGTCATAATGGACACGGAGTCCAAAAATGGCCAATTTTTTAGATACGTATGGTTCAAAGTCGAAAAATGGCTTTTTGAGACTAGATTGCTGTATATGTTATGCAACACCAATAAAACGTGCATACGCATAGCTCTGTCAAGTGCTGTTTTATAAACTGAGGAAGCACAGGAAATAACGAAAATGTTATGAAAATAATATTAAATACCCGTCAATTACATTATTACAAAGCTTATTAAATATTCAAAACATGGATCTTGACGAAGTTATTGTTGACCTAGAAGCTTAATAACCTACCACGCTTACACACGCACGCACGCACCCACAGACACACGTACACATGTAGTATCAAAAAGCCATTTTTTCGACTTTTAACTCTCAAAAACTGGCCATTTTTGGACTCGGTGTCCATTATGACTTTTGATCAGCATGGTAAGAACTAACTTTTCTGACAGATTCAGACAATTCGACCGAAATCAATTTCCATAAGGGTGTGTGCGGGGTCCTTTTTAAGGGACGTTCCTTACCTCAGAAAATATCCCTGTTACGCCACTGTTTGACGGTTTTATTTGTTAAAAAAAAAAACAATGAATATGGTGTAGCGGTTTCGTCGCTACCGTGCCTTTGTTAGGTCCGAAATTTTTATTGCGGCGACTTGTGCGAGTCTGGTCAGTGTCGAGTCGCGCATCTGGCAACCACTCGCACAAGTGCTCGCAATAAAACTTTCCTAAAATACGAAATTTCGGACCTAGCAAAGGTAACGACGAAGCCGTTGCTAATCATATACTAGATCTAAGATTTAAATTTCAAATTTGCAAGATTCCAAAATTTAAAATCTAAAAATATCTAAATTCCTACGGGACATTATCTCAGAAAAAATCCTGGTTATGCCTCTGTTTGACTTGATTTAAAAAAAATAATAAATATAGTATTGAAGTTTGGGGTGGTTGGAGAAACTAACCATCCTTACCTATGGGCATCCCGGAGGAGAATGACAATGTACGGGAGGAGGTCTCATATATGTATATAGATCTGTGCCCCCCCACCACTTGCGTATAAACGTTTACGCGGAAAAATTTGAATTAATCTTTATTATATTATTCGTACCTTTCAGTTATAACTAAACTTTATAATATTTAAAAGTTTCATTATTTTCTTTCTAAATTACTTTTGATATTAATATTGATATTGTCAAAATTAAGGCTTTAAAAATCCCTGCTTCCACTGTATGTCAATTTTCTCTATAGAAAACCCTCAAACGTGGAGATTTGAAAATCCATAAATAAAATCAATATAGGTTCCTTAATTCCTCGTGCAAAGCATAATAATGATAAAGTATTGATAGAAACTAAAATTCAATTATTGATAAAATACATTTCTGTGCTTGTTAGACGACCAATAAAAAGTTCTTCTTCCCGATTACATCCTTATTTTCTTTTTTTCTTTTCTCCTCTGCGAACCTCCAATTCGTCGCAGCGTTCTTACTCAAAAAGCTGAGCGCGCTGATCGCGTTATCGAGGAAGCGATTCCATCTCGATCCATTATGAGCTGCGTAATCGCTCGAAATAAGTCGAGCCAACAATAAAGCGGTCAAGACAGCCGAAAGAGATGAAAAGAGGAGAACATGGGAAAGAGGCAAACCACCCAGGGCTCTCCTTATTATCAGAGTATAGAAGGTGTTTTCGATCAGAAATAAGTCAATTTTCCAAAACTTTTCAATTACTATTGACAATATTTCAATTCTAGAAAAATGGAGCCTCCTTTCTTATAACAATTACTGTGAACAGCAGATGTGTCTAATGAACAGATGTTGGACTTAATAATATATCAACCTTCTTAATGCTACAAAATATGTAATGAATCATTAAAGATGTAAGATATAATTAACACAAACACTTGAGCCCAACATTACGTAACATTGCCATCTATAATCAGCACTAATTACTTACAATTCTATTTAAATAATAGATATCTAAACCACAGAGCCTTATACATTGGAAGAATAATTTTTAAACGAACACTGTAAAGGAGATGGCTATCCCCGATACGTTAGTTGACCCCCATGATCCCGGCAAATTTTTACTCTATGGAATCCATAAAATAGGCCATAAAAATGATCTGTACCAAGTTTTATACAAATCGATTAATGGGAACATGGTCAAAATGGCGACCAAATTTGACCCTTTTAACATGGGGCTTTATGGGGAGTGATCGAAATCGTGCTTTCGGCATCTTAGTTTCCGGATATGTTAAACTAAACGATAATACCTTCCAAATGAGCCCATGAGCATCAAAATCGTCAAACGGGAACTTGATCAAAACCCGTTGTGAAAAAATGCAGAAAATCTTCAAAGTCGATTTTTGACAAAACTACTCAGCGGATTTTGACTAATGGGCTCATTTGAAAGGTATTATCGTCTAGTTTAACATATCTGGAAACTAGGATGCCGAAAGCACGATTTTGACCACTCCCCATAGAGCCCCATGTTAAAAGAGCCAACTTTGGCCGCCATTTTTATCATGTTCCCATTAATCGATTTGGATGAAACTTGGTACAGATCATCTTGGCGGCCTATTCTATGGATTCCATGGGGTAAAAATTTGCCGGGACCATGGGGGTCAACTAACGTATTGGGGATCGCCATTTCCTTTATAAAACAAAAATATTATGAATTACAAAATTACATGCAGTTGTATTGATTCATACATGAATTCATGTATTGAGTTCATATTCTTTCCTAGAATGATACAATTTCAAAATACATAATTATTCTTCATTAGAAGATCGATATTTCATTGCTAATCGATCAGAAAGATCTCCGTCCATCAATTCTGCATCAGCCAAAAGGGGAGTGGTAATAAATCACACGTTGAAAAACGTCACGCGGTCTCATGAATCAATGCGGAGGGAAATATTTACAATTAGTATGGACGAAAAATCGAGAGCAATTTTTCGATCGCGTTCGAAAGGCGAACGACAAACGCGAGGAATTCCATTCGTCCGTCGAGCCATTGGCAATATCGTTCATTAAAATTCATTAGAATCGATAAGCTCAATTAGACTTTCTCGTGCGCATAATTTCGGCTTTACATATCACTTTCTTAACCTTGTTTGTACTCTCCTTTTTCTTTTTCTCTCACATTCTCATTAAGAATGTTCATGCAAGCCTCTCGATAATTCCCTGTTTCTTAGAAGTAGCCATCTTCGAGGGCTCCAATACAGAAGGAATTATAGAGCACTTATACTACACTTTATTGTTAAAATATTATCAATCTAGGGGACGATAGCAAACCCTCCAAGATTCACTAACCCCGTGCCTCCAAAAATCTCAATCCACTCCTGTCTATACGGTACTATATTTCCAATTTTTTACCAACAATTCGAATTTATGCAACAAATCGAAACGAAGCGATAGTTATTCATCACACGTCCCATTCATTCACAGCCATTTGAACGAAGGCGGTCGTTCGAGTCTCCAAGAATACACTAAAGAGCGTGCAACTAATTAACAGTCGTAACGCAAATAGCATCTCCAGCGTCTACGTGTCGTCGTTTTAATTAGCCGATCCGACGGATCCGCGGGGGGAGGGGGAGTAGAAAAGCGATTTGCCAGGGTGGCACGTAAACCCTGAAGCATGTGTCAGTACTCGGTGAAGCTTAATGGAACAATGGTCGGAGAATGGGTAGGAGGGCAACTGGTGGGCCTCGCAGTCAATGAATCTGCTGGCCTTTTCCCATGCCCGCGAACACCAACAGCACAGTTCCCTCTCTCCGAGCCAGTCTTCGGGTCCAGTCGATTTTATTAGCCTCTGACTCATTCCCTCTTTACTCCCCCGTCAGTGCTAGCCACAGCCGGATATTTCTTCTTCTTTTTCTTTCTTTACGTCGCAGGATGTCATCCCGGAACGTCTCGACGTGACGTCCGCGAATTGTATCCATCTCTCCGCGGATTTCTACCTTTTCCCGATAAAAAATGACGATCGTTTGCTGTCTTTCCCTAAACACTCGGTAGCCTCCCAAACGGCCTACCAACGGGCTGATTTACGAAAGCAAACATTTAGCCGGTGGCAATCAAAGTTTCAACCGAGTAGGGTTCGACGAAAGGAAAGAAAGGGAGAAAAAGCGGGGAAGGGAAAAGCAATAAACAACGGGATCCGACAGGCGACAGCGTTTGCAACAAAGCGGCGGACTGTTGATAAAGTAGCTAATTTGCCGGGGCGAGGTCTTTGTCCGTTTATTTTTCTCCGTTCCACGGAATCTTTACTCTTCCCAGCATCGTTCTCTTCTCTTTAACCACTGCAGTCACTGGCGTTCGCTAGCTTCCTCCGGTTAGAAACACTCCTCCCTCTCGGTCGTCCTCCGAAGGGTGGCGTTAACGAGGCGGCGAGACTTTCACACGATCGTTTGCATCGAGACAAACAGGTCCTCGAGGTTCAACCGACGACGATTCTTTCCTATTTACACGACAATGGTGAACGGTGCATCGCAGGTTGCTGGCCGATCCTCCTTTCGTGCTTTTTCTTTGTTATTATCTCAGACGGAGTTGGCCAAAATGCGGTACTCATTGTAGGGATGAGAGAGGTGAAAGTAGAGGTGTGCGAGTACTCGAATTTTGAGTCAAACAATGATCGATAGGTCGAGCCGAGCCGAGCGCTTGAATTTGCCGAATTACTCGAAATCGACGAACTGTTTGAAACGAAAGCGAGCTACTCGAAAAAATCGAACTACTCGAATATTCGAGCTGAAAATTCATCTTCAAGTAAATCGAAGTTTTACGACGGCTCGAATATTCGAGTAGTTCGGTTTTTTCGAGTAGCTCGCTTTCGTTTCAAACAGTTCGTCGATTTCGAGTAATTCGGCAAATTCAAGCGCTCGGCTCGGCTCGAACGATCGAAGCGAGTTCAGCTCGGCTTGTAAATTACGAGTACTCGCACACCTCTAGGTGAAAGTAATATTGTAAATAATTTAAAATTTATTATAGATATTATAGCGAATTTTGAATACACCATGCAAAATTATGATTAATTTTGAGACAACCATGTTTTCACAATATATGCAGTGAAAAAAATGACTTTTCGATACTCGACATGTATTCTTTTTCTTCATGTTTTCAAATTGTAATTTAGGATAAGTTTGGGAGAAATTGACTAAATACGTATTTTTTAAAGTATCTATCAAACACTCCATTTGTCGGTATTGTTTTGTTTTAATGAAAGTTATTAAGTATGCCTATGACTTTAACCTCTCGATTTTAGTAAATTTTGAATAGAAATTAACATTTTAATTTCTGGTAAGGAAAAATGTTTTGTTAGCCAGGTCTAAAAAATAGAATCACTTTGTTGTTTGAGCAGATAAATACACCATTTTCATCAATTAAATTTTAATACTATTTAGGCACAATTCTAACAAAGAACAGTGATGTTTAACCTTTGAACTGCGGAGCCTGGGTCAATTATGGCCGAAAGTTACAAAACATATAGAAGGATATTAACATAAAGTTAAATGAAAGAATTTCATATATTGGAAGAATAATTTTTAGAGGAATAGTGTAAAATTTAGAAATGAAAATAAAATGAAATACAAAATTAAATTAAAATTGGGACTCTCTCCATGATCTACCGTCTGAGGGTTAAAACAACCACACTGGCATAAATAAATAATCCATCTCTCTTGTACCGGGTGGTCCATTTCACTCAAAGTATCTTAGTGTAATCGACATTATTTAAATTTTATTTAACTTTTCGTTTGCAATTACTGGTCCCACGAGGAATGCACAAAATTTAAAAACATCTGTAATCATTGTGGAAAAAAATATTCATTAGTTATAACAATAAAAGAAACTCTTTCTTGTTTAATAAAATAATAATTGAAAATATACATTGTGTAGATACAAATAAGTTATGTAAACCCTGAAAGTTTCATATAGAACTTATAAACAATTGAAATTAGCGAAAATTACGATTTCCCAACTAAGAATCTAATTGGTTATGTGTATGTAGTGAAGAAAATAATTCTTCGACACCCTACAAGTAACTTTCTTTTCATGATATAAAATTGTAACATATTCCTTTGTAATAAAAGAAAAATTTCCTAAAATATTCAACAAAATTGTAATACTCCTTATGCAAGTACCTAAGTACTTTTTCTTTTATTTAATCTTTCATTTAACTCTTCTGAATGTAATACTAATCATTACTTAACACTTTTAAGCATCTCATTAACCCCTTCGCCTATGATTTTATCAATAGTTGCGTCAATCAAATCTAACTATTTATTGCTTCAATTTTAAAATAAATAAAGAAAATGAACGATCCTTGACTGAGCAAATTATAATTATAATTAAACTCAAAATTCAACCATACTAAAATTACTAACCAAATTTAACACATTTGAATTGTAAGTTGCGTCTCGAGTGTGGCACGATGTTGTAAGGCAAAGGGTTAATAAAAAAACATTTGTAATGGAAGAAGAACAAACCAATAACGTCGACAATTTCAATTCATTTTTTATCATAATGCTAGAGAGATACTAAAGAGATGCTAGAGAGTTTAGTCGTCGACCTTGACCTCAAATGTTTCCGCGGTTACTCGGAGCGTTCAGCCGCGAGCAGGGGCTGAAAGAGGCGAGCGTGCAGGTATCGTAGACGCGCGTGAAGATTCCTGCCGACGCGAGGCAAAGGAATGAAAGAGCGAGTAGAAGATGCAGGCCGAAAGGAAGATGGCCAGAAGCTGCAACACGCGATTCCTTTCGATCCTCCAGCCTCGTGCTCGCAATCTCGTGGCCCGATTCTGGCGGGAAGTTTTCGTGGAAGCCGGCCAAAGGAGAAGGGAGATTTATCGGATTTGCAAATAATGAGACTATGTTTCAAAGGGGCCCGACCGTGGGCTCCTTTTGTCCCTGCCGGATTCCACGGCTGATTCCGTGCCTTTTTTTCTCGGCCTACTCGCGTTTCCTCGCTGCTTCGAGAGACTGGTTTCTCAGGAGGGTGGAGACACCGAAGCCGATGGCCAAGAGAAATTTCGGAAAATCAACGGGACCCATCAACTTTCCCGGGGAAAGCTTTTCTTTGGGACGTCGTTAGGCTTTACTGGACTTGTCCAAAGAGACAGATGTCAGTATGTATAATGTATAGGGTGATTTGGATTTAAAAAAAGCAGCTGAACTGTAATGTTGTATTTTTAGGGCTGTGATTTTTTTTTGATCCAGTGTGAAAATTGTTATAAAATGAATTGTTTGGAAATTTTAATTTATTGTTTTTGTGTTGGGAATTTTTAAAAGCAAGACGATTATTGCGGAATTTTAAGGGGTGAATTTTGAAAAATACGATTTTTATTAAATCAATATCAAAATATTCTGAAATATTAAAAATGCATATTTTTATCAAATTAATATCAAAATATTTTGAAATATTGCTAATGTAAATTTATATCAAATTAATATCAAAATATTGATAATGCAAAGTTTTATCAAATCAATATAAAAATATTCTGAAAACCTACTAATGTTAATAATCTCTCCAGTGATAAGGAAAGAAAGGATATGAAATGAAATTCACGAACTCTACAAAGTTGAAAGGGATTTCAAGAAATGGAAATTTCGCGTTTATGTAAATAAGCGGCAGCCTCTGAACCATGTGATTGGTTTCGATAATATGGTTCAATTAGTGCAGCCTGTTCCCCATAGCAAATTGTCGGTTCACGCGTGCTGTACGTCTTCGCTGGAATCGCTGCGTGAGAAACGCAGGCGATTCTTTTTCATGCAACTTCGTGATGATTTGCCAAAAGCGTTTCGTGGGAATGAAAAGAGAGATTCCATAGAAAAAAGAATAAACGTTATAGGTTAACATTCTTATAAATAATTATTAATTTATCAGAAAAATAAATAATTATCAACTATCAAGTATTTGAAATAAGGGCTCCACTTTACTTTGGGGGACACAAAATTGTTGACTTTTATTTTGACAGGCTAATAGTATTTGACGAGTAGAATTCAAAAATACCTGTTTTAATCTCAGAGATCCACACCTTCAAAAGTTATGCCTATGTAAAGTTGAGCGTTTTTAGCATACTTTAAGAGGTTACTTTGACGCCATATTGATTTCTAACCATAATTCGTCCAATCAGCAGAGTCACTGCTTATAAATAGATCACGTGGGTGATGACCATTTTGGCGGGAAAAGTCAAATGTGTTTATGTACATACATGTGTCTTAATCATCGAACTTAATTCAAAGGAAAGAAAATGTGCTTAGAAATACTCTGAAAATATTCAATTTAGAAAATATATAACCTAATCAATCTCGTCTATCAATATTTGTAAAACACATGTAGTTAGAGACAAAATGGCTGCGGCCTATGTGAGTTATTTAGAAGCAGCGACTCCGCTGATTGGACGAATTACAGATAGAAGTGAATATGGCGTCAAAATAACCTCAAAATACTTTTGTAGGTGCAGAACTTTTAAATTAATGGATTCCTGAGTTTAAAATTGGTATTTTTGGATTCTACTCGTGAAATTCTATCAGAATATGTAAAAAACAGGCAACAATTTTGTGTCCCCCAAAATAAAATTCAACCTTAAGGTACCAAGTAATGTTAATAATACAAAATAAAACGCTTTTATTTTGAATAATTGCGATTACACCGAGTCTTTTCATCGTGGTAATGAATTTTTTAAATGAAAAAAGACAGCCAAAAACGTACCGAGCCAGTATTTCGGTAACTTTTTGAAACTGGCAAAAGGTTGAAGGAGCATCGTCCCACGAGCGTATCAGCGGGTCTCCGAGATGCAAAATCCGACGCTCCATTAAAAGCAGGCTTTCAATTCCGTCCAGCCGAAACGAACCCATCAAGCCGGCCCATATTCCAAAAACCATCAGCCGGGCCCAGAAAACAAGCTCCGTGAACGCGATCGTTCCTCGCAATCTCCCGGCGTTCCCGCTCTAAACGCGGCCCGAAACCCGAGCTCAACATTTTCGGCCCTCTCTTCGTGGCCGATCCCTCCGGAGCAAAAAGGATCTCTCGCCATATCCTTTGATCCTGCCAAGGAGCCGTTCCCTTTCTTCTTCTTCTTCTTCTTCTTCTTCTCTCGGTTCCTTCCACCACTGGCCCTCGAACGAAGGACCTCCCTGGACTTGGTCGCCGCTTTGGAGGTCCTGTTCCTCCCTTCTCGCCCCTCATAGGCAAACGGGGGCCAGCTGAGGATCCGAAGAGGAAGGGGAACGAAAGAACGAAGCACGATGAAGAAGAAGAAAACCACGAAGGAGCAAGCAAGAAGACCAAAGACCAAGCTCTTCGTTTGCTGCTCTTCGAAAAGAGTCCGTTGGACATTCAATGGGACGGTCAATGAAATTTTCCGATTTTAATTGGTTTGAAGGTTTGAAGGTTTGGTGAAATTGTAACGATGTTGAATTTTGTTAAGGGATATTGAAGTTCATTAGTTTGGAATGGTTTTTAACACTTTTATTGGGTTGTTTGATTATATTTGAAATGGTTTGATTAAGTTGATTATTGAATGATAAGGATTGAAGGAAGCATTGAAGGTGATTTTTGTTTATCCTCTTTTTTTAAGTTAGTGTAAGATTGAAAAAGGTTTGAACTGTATTTTTTTTATATATGATGGAGTCTGAACCGGAAGTCTCGGATACCTCAGCAAACAAATCTGTTAAGTTGAGGAATTAACAGAGACTACAGTGTAGACCTTTAAAGTTCAGAAACTGGTTCAGAGGCTCTTTAAACGGAACGAGCTGAGCTACCAACGAACTACGGGAGGATTTAATAGACTGACATACTTTAGTATCTCCAACCTAACCCACAATCCTAAAATCCAGTTTCAATAAATCAATCTTGTAATCATTATTGACACCATTAATTACAAATGTCCAACTAATTCAACTTCGCTAAATCTGACCGAAAAATCTTCCCTCCAAAATCCACATCCCCTAAGGCACAAATTTTCATTCATAAAAGAATCAAATGTTTACCTGAACGTATTCTTAATTCTGCCTGTTACCCGATCTCAGCCGGTTCAACCCGAAAATTCCACCTTCAAAATTTCTCCATCTCGGTGAACAATGTTCGCAAACGAGCGTGTGGGTTCGTTTCGACATGATCGAAAAGCATCGTGGAAAAATACGAGGTTGCCGGTCTGTGTGTGATTTGACGTGGTTGCGGTGCGCTCACGCACACTCCAACACCCTCAGCCACCGCGGGCACACAACCACGGACCACGAACCACGAACCCCGTGGGCCCGTAGAACCGCATTCCAAGCTGGCTTCACGGACGGGCCCATGATCCGGCTGGTCGGCGGGGAGGGGGATCGCGGCGGAGTGGGGTAAGGGCGAAACGGGCCGCGGAAGGGCGCGAGAGAGACGCACGGGCCGGGGAATAACTCGATAAAACGAAGGACCCCTTCTAATTAAAATGAGTTCCGCCGTGGGTCCTCTCGTGTACGACTCTCGCCGCGGTCTTATTTCCTCGCGAATCTTCCTCTCACCCTTTCGCCGCACGACTGGCCCGTTCCCGGGCATCTTCCTGGTCCCCTGGAATTCGAATGACGGACACGTGGGAATTTCTGGTGGGGAGAAGGTTTCTTTTTTCCGAACGCCACTCCGACCGAAACGGCTTTTTAACTCGCGACCTGCGATATCGGGATGGACACCCTCTAACAGTAGGGGTGAATGAATTATCTTGTCGGACACCGTAAGATGAACTTGGACTGCTTACTATTTTCGGTATTATTCAGAAGAGAAAATAAAAGTGAATTCTTCAGATTGAAAAGGCAACAATGTATGGGTACCAAGAATCCGTCCAAGGAGTCGGCGACACACGGTACTTAGGCTCTGGGCTATGGGACTTAAATAGCAAAATGGGGACTTGAAAGTATTCCTTAAGTTTAGTTGAATTAGCCATACTCTACTTCCATTAATCCTCCAGAAAGGGTTAGAAATCCACAAACAAAAGTGATACCGAAAGATGAACCAAGTTTGCTTACTATTTTCAGGATTATCGGAAAAGGAAAAATAGAAATGAAGGAGCGATGCTGGTTTTAGATTGAAATGTAACAACCTCCGGGTCGTATTCTAAAATAAAGGTTAGAAAGTCTTCGGACTATAGATGTTGCCATAAGGTACCAAGATAGGTAGCAAGAATCCATCCAGAGAGTCGGCGACATACGGTATTTAGGATCTGGACTAAGGGATGTAAATATTCCTTAAGTGTACTTGAATTAGCCATACTCTACGTCCATTAATCCTCCAGAAAGGGTTAGAAATCAAATCATAAATTGAAGTGATACCGTAAGATGAACCTCCCTTGTTTACTATTTTCAGTATTATTGAAAAAGGTAAAATAGAAATGTTTTCTGAAGGAACGATACTGGTTTTAAATCGAAAAGGCAACAACCTCCGGCTTGATTCCGCGATTCCCTAAACATTCTGAACGATTAAAAGGAATAGAATCTGCACACCATCGATGTGGCATAGTAATTAAGACCTTATGGGGCATCCCGAACAGTCATTCCAACCCAGTCTTCTCTATCGCACAATACATCCAATTTAATGACCCGATGCGTAAATCAAATCCCTCCGTCGAAATCTTGCTCTCTCCCTGTCTCGTTTCTTTCTCTACGTAGTAGGAGGTTTCTTTGAAAGCGGCCAACCACCACCACCACCATCAACATCGGCACCATCTCTCGCGAGGTTGGTCGCCTTGGGTGATACATGACGTTTCTCACGGTGATAATTATCGCCGTCTGCGCGGCCCAAAGACAGACAGTCTCTACCTTTGTATAAATACGCGTCATTAAAAATTCTGAAGGTAAGTGGGGGAGACAGAGGACAGATAAGATCTCGTTTGACATTGCCTGTTTTTAGATTTTTCCCGACAGCTGATACGACTGACCATCGATTGGAAATCATTATATTCTTTAAGGGAACTTTTATCTGTTAGAAGGCAATTTCTTATTGCTTTCCTAGAACTTCTTCAGATAGGAAAATTTCCTTTAATCAAGTTTCTTTATAAGTTCTTTCACTGGCTTTTGATTTACTCTTTGCTTTTTAAATATTTTTTTGTGAGATTAATTTTGGAAAATTGAATGTTTTCCTTTTTATTCGTTTAAGGGGACTTTCTCATCAAAAAACAAGGAATTGGCTTTTGAAGTTTGAAGTTCTATATGGTGCTGATATATCTAATTAATGGTAAATTATTGGAACAGTGACCTAATTTTGATAAAACAAACATGAGAACGCAGAACAAAACTTTAAACGCGGTTATTTCGACACGCGAATTTTAGAGTAAAATTCAATTCGAAAAATTTTTATAGTATTTTGTTTGTTATTGAACTGGCTATCGCATGAACCAAAATGTTATTATATGTGAAATTTGTTATTAATGGAATTTTTCTTAATTTGTTATTAATGGAATATTATATGTGGAATTTTGTTATTATATATGAAATGGTGTTTTTTCTGTTATTGACACTTTTATGTATAAAATTGACCGTTCTTTTGACAATTTTTGATTAACTTGCATAAATTACCGCCATTTTGTTTCTTTTTGTTTCAAAGTAGTTTATATTATAGTCATTGACAGGGCAATATCTACAGTTGTTGATTTTTGTATAATGATTGACCCTTTTCCTAAAAAGGTAAGAAATATAATGCGTTTTTTAACTCTTGGACGGCGGACCATGGAGAGAACCACAATTCAGTGTTTCATATCATTTTCATCTTCTGAATTGTACACCGATCCTTTAAAAATTGTTCTTCCAATACATGAAACTTTTTTATTTAAAAATTGTACTTTGAGTTATGATGGCCATCGTTTTAACCCCATATTTTGTAGGCAGTGCAGTAAGCGTCATCTACAAATGACACCACAAGAGAGACCACAAAAAAAAAATGTTTTTATATACTTGAATAATGTACAAATAAAGGACAGAAAGATTTTTTATGTTGTATACTTTTAAATAATAATAATTTAGAAAAGTCATCTATATTTTAAACGATTCGATAAGAAAGTCTCCTTAAGTGGATTTCACCGTTAATGACAGTAATGAAATTTTGCTACTTAATTGATAGTTCTTTTGTAACTATGCTACCTTATCTTTTTTTCCTTCGGAATGTATGCAGTTCGGGGGAAACAACGATGGCAACATTTCTCGCTGAGCTGATCACCTTGAAAAACGATACAGCTTGTTCTGATTAATTATTGCCAAGCCCGAAAAAAGAGGAAAGGAGTTCTGATCGTTATAAATAAGTGTCTCGAAGCAAACGGCATATTTACCTTTTCCTGTACGACACCTTGTATTTTGTGTAATGTTAACAGTATGTTTTTTAATGATCGTAAAACTAGTATCAATTCAACGAGATCGTGATAACTCGACTGCGATTAACCCTTTTGATTCGAACGGCGAATCATGAAGAGAGTCTCAATTTTAATTTTATTTTGTACGTCGTATCAATTATTTTCATTTTCTAAATTTTACACGATTTCTTTAAACATTATTCTAATTAAATTAATTAGATCATTTAATTAAGATCCTTGTATAAGGATATAAGGGTTGATCCTTCTTTTCGTTTTTATTTCACATCGTTACGATCGATGTTACAATTAACCAATTATCATATTAATTCTATAAAAAATTATTAGATATAATATTAATGAAATTTCATTACAATCAATGCAGTTAAAAATGTTTGTCTACAGCAAGAAATTAAAACTTTCTTTCGCAAAATCAACAACACTTTCCCTGTTTTTGCTTCGAACAAAAGTTTTAGCTCGAGGAACGAGAGAAGACAGGTTTCTCACGTTGATAATTATCACCGTCTTAGGAAGGTGAAAGAGGGACTGTGTTCTTGCGTGAATGCACGCTCAAGTTTGCACATTCGTCGGCGCAATTGACGATAACAGGTGGAATGTAATGACAAGCGCAGCGCAAAATGCAGCGCCATAACGCATGTTAGAAGTGCATTAAAGAGACAGCTCGTGATATTCTAATAACAGACGTTCGACTAATTATTTTCATAAATAAACAAACAACTTTTCTCTTTAGAACTTCTCTCCTTAGATATATCCATATGCAATTGCAATTTGAATGATGAAAATTTTAGGGTTAATAATGACAATAGCAGAATTAATGTAATAAACAACCAACTTTTTTTTCTAGAAATTATATAAATTAACAAAATTATCCATATGCAACTGCAATTTGAATAATGAAAATTTGAGATAACTATAAGTATAACATATACAGGGTGTCCCAGAAAGAGTGTTAGTCTTGTAAGGGTTGTATACATTAATAAACAACTAACAATTGTTTTCCTAGCAATGATAAAAATTAAGTTAGCCGGTAAATATCTACAATTAGGGCCCCAACGAGAAATCAATTGCAAAGAGGTAAATTCTATGTATTTTTGCCCCCCGAATCCAAAACTGCTGATAAATTTTATCAACAGTTTTGGATTCGAGGGGCAAAAATACATAGAATTTCCCGTGATTTTCACTCTTTTCAATTGATTTGTCGTTGGGGCCCTAATTGTAGACATTTACCACATGCAATTGCAATTTGAATGATGAAAATTTAAGGTAACAGTGATTAAGGGAGGTGGCAGCAGAATTAGAGTAAGATACAATTTCCGTAAATCATATTATTTTATATTTTCTAAAAAAAGAAACAATTCTCTTTTGTATAAAAATTTGAGTATCCAACGATGAAAGTGCCCTCGTACTTATGATACGTTTCGGAGGTTTGGATCACGATTGACCCTCCTCGATCGTCGAAGGATTAAAATACCAAGGAAATTTCAAATTGCCCTCTAATTTCTCTCGAGTAACGCATTCAAAGTATCGAATCGATCTTGAGAGCACATCGGTAAGGGGTAGGGAAGATCGAAATCGATTGAACGCACGCGGAAGAACGACGAAGAATTCCGAAACATAAATTTCGTACTCGCTGGAATCGCGTGAAGCAATATTTTTCCGGCCGAGCCGTGCGAAAGACGGCCGTGAAAAACGAGAAAAACGATCGAACCGACCGAACCGTTCAGATATATTTCGCCTCGGATCTCAATAAAGCAACGGACGCCGGGTTTTTTTCAACAGTCGAAAAAGTAATCGGTAATCCCTGCAACGGAGACCACTCTAACGAGAATTAATACCGGGGCTGAGTGTTTGTTTTGTGAGTCCGGCAGCCGGGCTTTTAAAGAGCCGAGTCGCACATGAGAATCAGTTCGCGAGGCCACGTCTGAATAAATTAAATCCTTACCAGGAATTCACTAACGACCTGTACCTCTCCGACTACACATCTCTTAATGCATGTTCTATGGTTCGCCGTGTGCCACGAATTTTTATCTACATTCTTTTTATCACCCCCTTTTTATTATTCTCAACCCCTTCTCCTATCATCGACACTCGATCTCTATTCTATATATGTGCCAGTTGGAATAATGGTAGTGCAAATTCCAGTATAAATTTTTGGAGAAAAGCAAACTTTTTTACAACAAAAAATATAATTACTTTATAAAGACTTATTTTTAATCAAATTAGAGGTGCACCACTATTATTCTGAATGACACCTGCATTAGATAAACTGTCACAGAACAAAGGCACCAGGAACCAATAAATTATCAATAACTTTCTTTGTCTCTAATTTTACATTTCTTATTCGATAAAAATAAAAAGGAAAAATAAGGTTTGGATCAACCCTTGAACAGGAGTCTGGACTCCTAAAACATATACAAGGATATTAAGCTTGTATTAAAATTGGGGCTCTCTCCATGGTCCGCGGTCCGAGGGTTGAATTCGATCAGCTCAAAGAGACATATCATTTCACGTTTCATCGTTCGATCGCGAATCTCCCATTTTCTCACGCGTGGAACAATAAAACGTGCTATTTTAAAGGCGAAGTTTACGGGCAGGTTCGGCCGAAATTCTGATCGGAATCGAGCGGACCGGTTGGCCTTTGCATTCTTGCGATTGAGAGCCTTTGCAGGGTGCACCGACACGCCTCGGGCGGTTCCCATTGCATCGTCGCTTCGGACGCCAACACATTCGTTTCTCGGTGCAAGATTGCACCGGCGGGACTTATACAATCAAACTGTAAACACGGCCGAGGTGGTTCGATACCACCGAGACACGATAGAAACAAAAAGAGCCTGCATGTAATTTGAATGCTGCCTCTTTTTCCTCGATCAACGGTAAAACTCTACGCTTGAGAAAAAAATAGCCTTTAATTGATATTTATCTGAAAATGAAAAACCGTTGAAATTTTGTCAAATTATTTATACATAAACATAACTAAACATCCCTTTAAAATTTTCGTATTACTTTTTTACCGGTATATACAATTTTTCATCATTTCAAAAATATTATGCCCTTAGGTGTTTAAAAATTAAAATTATTTCTGGAGGCCCTGATGAATACCTGTAATTATCCTGATTCTCCTAATGATTTCGTTTCTTAATTATTTGCCCAAATGAAATTAATAACCGAGGACCACCGGTAAAGATATCGATCAACGTTCCCCCAGAAAATGAAATGTCGAGCAAGAAAATTTGATTGGACGAGTTTTGATTTGTGTCGATCAACGTCGATAAAATTCTCCGCACAACATGGAAGCGTCTCGAACGTTTCAACGACTATTCGCAAGTACGTAATGGTTGAGCACAACGCGTCGAGCTGGCAGTGAATCACCTTGTGAAGGTGGGCCGCCAGTTCCCTTGCACGTACATACGCAGGCGTGTAAGTGTACACGCGTGTATACACGCAAGCACCGCCGCATACCTTTCCCTCCTTCTTCTTGTCCCAACCGAAACCACCTTTTGCCCATCCTGCCCCCTTCCGTCTGCCGCCACCCTCAACCACCGCCTACCATTCGCCTTCGTGGCAGACCTTTAATCCAATCTGTGTAATAAGCGCTGCCCTTTAAAGCGCGGAAATCCCGCCACCTCCTCCTTCGGCTCGCCAGAAACTTTCACCGTGATTGTTTCTGAAGGAAGCATGGAATTTGGGGTAATTCAGGGGGGAGGAGCAATTACACCGCAGAGATGAATGTCACAGTGACCTCTGTTTTTTAAAATGAAAGTTAGAAATTTGCTATCTATAGTCTCCTGCCTGTAGGTGCTTCTGTATAGGTACCAAGACTCCGTCCGGAGAGTCGGCGATACACGGTACTTAGGCTCTGGGCTCTGGGATATGATCCCCAATTCTTGTTACGCTAAATTAACAAAATAGGGACTTGGAAGTATTCCTTCAGACTATAGATATTTCTGTATAGATACCAAGGATACGTCCGGAGAATTAGCGACGCATGGTACTTAGGCTCTGGGCTACAGGACTTAAAGTCCCCAATTCTTGTTATGCTAAATTAAGAGAACAGGGTCCTAGAAGTTGTCTTTAAGTGTACTTGAATCAGGCATACCATCTTGCAGAAAGGGTTAAAGATCGAACAAGAGACGGAAGTGATCGTTGTCCCCTGGTTAGCAAATACAGAAAAATGAGGGACGAACGTCAGTCGGGAAGTGAGATTTTCGAGGGCGTTCACGGACGAAGAAAATGGTGGGGTATCGCGAGAGGTGGGTGGGGTGGTGGTGAAGTAGAAGTAGAAGGCGGCGGCGAGGTGGTGGGGTGGTGTGGGCCCGGGCCCCGAACACGGCTCACAGATCGACCCTGATCCTTCGTGCCTTGGGACCCACCACACCATGGGATGCCTCTCCTTCTCCTGGTCGGCGGCTCAGCATCCTTTAATATCTCTCGGCGGCCTCCTCCTCGAGCAGAGTTTCCTCTTTGTCGCTCGTTCGAAAGCAGGCCCTCCTGCCCCTCTTCGCGGTCGGCCACTTTCGATAGCATCTTGATGGAATGCCTGCGGGGTAGGTACCTGCCGCATTGTCGGCTCGTCCCAGCTCGTGCTTTCGCACTCTACCGCGATCGTCTGTTGTTGTTGTTGTTGTTGTTGTTATGGTTGTGACGCGTTGTTAGTGCGTTCTGTCTTTCGGTGCTGCTCTCTCGGCTGACGTGTCGCCTTTTTATTGCATTCATTCTCCTACTAGTCGACTAGTCCCTGTCCGAATGATCGAATCGTGTCGTTGGCCTGGTATTTTCTTGCGACCTTGTCTCGATGATGATTAAACGATGCTCGATGGAAACAGTCGGTTTGCCTTGGAGTTGATGATGCGTTCAGTTTGTTGTCAGCTGGTTTTGAGTGATTTTCGGTACCGCAGAAGTCTATTTGTTTGACCAGCCGCGACAAGATGCCTCGGATGACTCGAATGTTTGGATAATTGGAGCTCGATTATGTGTACTTATTTACTTTTTAATCGTACCCCTCCGGCAATCTTCGTCCAAATTACGAACACCTCGTTCTCTCCATTTGATAATAATTCAGTGAAAAATAAATTCTCTGTTGGTAGATAAATCCAAGATATTACACAATGGTATTTTTCTGCTTGTTCATTTATAACGTAAACGAAAAATATATTTGTCAAAGTAGAATTTATTTAATATTTAATTTATTTAAAATTATCTTTCATGTTCAAATTATATAACTGAATGAATAAATATTTATTTGTTTCAATAGCAATTAACAGTGCTTGACAATTGATCTTATTACTCAATCTCTAATTAGCAGGAACATCCAGCGGTTATTTTCGTTCCCGCTTCCTACAGTTAATTACTGATTTCTCATTCATTACCAGCCACTTCTATCCGCTTCCACTTACCTCATATTCAATACCCCACACTCTGTATACTAATTAAATGAACCCATTGAATCGTTTATTTATTACCTCACGATGGTATTTTATTTTGTTATTAAGTCGGCCAGATGATTCAAACAGATAAGCCATAGAGTTTTTATTTCATTTATTTCATTGCTTATTAATAACGTTAATGGTTATTTATTGTTATTAAACTAATCATTATTATTTTGTAATCAGTATCACAAATATATGTTCTTCAATTTATTCAGATATAATTAACGTTTATAGCGCATTTTTTTATTACAGTTTGAAACTTCCAAATATTCCTTAATTATTCTTATCAAGAATAATTATCGAAGCAAGTGTCCTTTTCACGAAGCCAGAACCATTAATTATTTGCTGTAATAAGTATTTCAGCGAGATCCTTTAGCTTCCATTATTATATCGTACACAGTGATTATGTGTTGTATTACGAATCAAAATATCAATTACTATCTTTCCTTCTATAGAACAAAAGGTCTCGATGATCGATAATATTTATGAATAACTATCTGATGAGGACTATCGTTACGTATGATTTATGCGTTTAACACATTTTCTCAAATCGTTACCACAGTTGCTGATAGAGATCAGCATTAATCATCACTCTGTTATTAATTACCCAAATTTAAGTAGTACTTATTACTACAGGTATATATTATAATATATGACCGTGTTTTATTCGTGTTATCGAGGTTTTTTTTTCGTTACTTTACATTTATTTTTATTTTTTTTCAGTCTAAAATCAGCATTTTCCCTAGAGAACTCTGAAATGTACACTCGCAATCAAATCAGGCTTCTCTAGGAAAAATGACGATATAGGAGAATCGAGACCTCCCAAAATCTTAATTTTGAGAATATTAATATTCAAAGTAATTTAAAAGAGAAAATAATATGATCTTTAATTATTAAAAAAAAGTATAAAATTTAGTGTACAACTGAGAAATATTAATTCAAATTTTCCCGTCTAAACATTTGCACGTACGCGATAGGGTCAAGCTCATATTTATATGGGGCTCTTTTCGCAACATTATCATTTGCCTGTAAGACATTTACTTTAATTAACCCTGTCGAATATATTCATCATGAAAAGAAGACAATTTTTTGTTTAATAACGAATATATTTGTCATGGAAAAAACAATTCACTTTGCTAGTAAAATTTAAGTAAAACAGGAAACATGTTCATAATTTTAACACATTTTAGAATAATAGTGAACTAAGCATTAATAAACCAAATGCAGCGATTAAGAAAAAATGAAAAGGAATTGGAATATAGAACAACAAATTTAACTATTCCAATCTGTAACTTTTACTGATAATTTGTAACTCGTTAATTAACCCTTTCATCCCTGAATATGTATTTTTTCCCTAAATCAAAGAGAAGGCCAACAACAGGTTGCTTTCAAGTGAAATTGAAGCTTTTCAATGAAAGAAATAAAATGATCCTTTTAAGATAGGCGGGAGGAGGTGGTAAAAATGTTTACCAGTAGGGTTTTAATTTGGTACATGTATATACCAACAGGTAAAGGAAGACAAACATTTACTATTTAGTATAATTTACAGCAAATGCACTTACTCTGCTTTTGTCCAGTATACTCATCACCATTTAAAAATAATTAAATATACAAAAATTAATAATAATTAGATAATTTAATAATTACAAATTTAATAATAATTAAACACACTTCCAAAATTAAATAAATCACTTAAAGGGTTAAGAAGGTATTGAAAGAAAGAATTATACCTTTTAATTTTTAGTTACTATTAAATTGTATGGTCCACCCCCTCCCTCTCCAAGGGGAGATTGCTAGGAGGAAGGACAGGAACCCAGAACACCATCATTTCTCCTGAAGAAGCCTGCTTTGATCGCGAGTGTACCACAGCTTAGGTTACACGGGAACAGCAAGTAGTAAAGGATATTAACGTTAGTAGGAAAAATCAGTCACTTTACTACTAGCTTTCCCCCGGCAGTTCAATATAGCCGACATTAGTTAAGAGCAAATTGCTCGAAAACTTGCGGTCAATGTTGAAACGGAGGGGGGTTCAAGGTGTATACGTGTAGCAATCGTATGGACCGTGTTTCGGATGGTTTAGTGTAGGTGTACACGTGGTTCTGGGCCTGTGCTCTGACCATAACCTCACGATTTCGTCTCTCTGTCGGCGTGGCATTCGAGGAGCGTTGTTGCGAGCGTCTGCAGCTCCACGAAGATCAGCCTTAATGGGGGGTAACCGAAGAATTCCTTCGGCTCGTAACCCGCGATTTGCTGGCCGCGAAGGTGGTTGCTTGCGTACGTGCGTACAATATCAAAGGGAATAGCCTCGACCCTTTGTTTCATTCCTGTTAATCGCTATCCTGTCTCGTTTCAAAATCCCCTTGCTACTTGAACCTCACGGTACTTACGCTTACAAGCAGTGGCGGCTCGTAGCTAAAATTAGTGGGGTTGATGCTCCAGAAAATTTTTAGCCTTTGTTTTAAATAACCGACACTGCCGGAGCGTCAGTGGTCTCTCTCCCGCGCAGCCTCACGCGCAGCTTCCTATGTGCGCATGCGCAACAATAGTCAAACACCACGCCACTGAGGCGCACAGTTCCATACAAAGATTTTTGTATCTTTTTCATAAACTAGGGGATGGCTACTGACATTAAGCTTAAGGATTATATATTGTACAAGTATAAAGAAAGAATTAAAGGAAAAAGGACTTATTGTATGCAGTGTTATCGATAATATCATGTGGAAATAGGGGGTGCTGTAGTTCCACAGTGCCTATACGCGAGCTGCCTCTGTTTACAAGTATCAATTTAAATTTCAAATATTTAAAATCTCCTTTTCTAAACTCTTATGCAGGCATCCGGTTAATTGGGATCTCTTCAAGTTCCGAGATGTGAACATTTTTTTCAAACGTTTCCCAAGGAAATTACATCACGATCGTGAAAATCTTGTTCGAACAGAAAATTTCTTCGGATTCTGCACGATCGCTCGGCAATTCCGCCTCGTCCAGTTTCTTTTGCGCTATCGATAACCGGCAATCACCGTGTCACGATTCTGCCCTTAGAACTCGCTTAATAAATTGTCTACTTTGCTCCGCTCAAGCAAGCTAATCGAACGAGAAAATGGATCGTTTCGCGGTCGATTTGAACGAAACTCGAGCCGGAACGATCTGAAAGAAGCGATGGAACGAGGCGTAACAGGTGAATCGATTTAGCCGCGAACAAGATTTACTCCAAATTCAATAAGCAATTAATAGATAGGTTAACCCTTTAACTCTTTCACTTGCGCGTTTATAAATTTAGCAAATACCTTCTTGGATGAATAACTATGAACAGGGCATGTTTTAGTCCCTCTCCCGTGTCTTAATAGTATTTGTTTATTTTATAAGTATTTTTTTGTACATTATTAGTGGAGAATTATTGATTTACAGTTACACAATGTAAAAACCTTAAAATTGTGGCTCTATTTCTACATAAATACCAAAAAGTACCATGGCTCTAACAATTTGCTGTAAAAAGTATCGAGTATTTAACCATAGAAAATATTCCACGAGTACATAAATGTGAAACTTAAGAGTGCTCCATCCACAAAGGGTTAAATCATCTTTCCCTAGAGTTAGTATCATCACAAAAGCTTTAGCAAACGATATCTTCGTTCTGCCCTATCATAATTGAAACGACAGAACTGGCGGGCGATTTAAGTCGACAAATCGTGCTTCGTTGGCACACGTCGCGTCGTATGTCTCACCCTTGACACAGTTCTGACAAGGCTTTGCCCGCTTCGCCTCGTGTATCTTTTATTCGATCCATACTCCTTTTTACGCCGGGAATTTCGCTTGGGAACTGGTGGGCCGCTGAGGATCGACTAGCGGGCGTGGGTGTTCCCTTCCCGCGATCCTTGGTAGCTGATGATCGTTTTGTGGAATTAGCCTACCGAATATTTTATCTCGGGTATCGTTAATATCCCGGACTTTGTGGGTGTCCTAACGGGAAATTTACGGGATACTTGGTAAATGGCGATCGTATTGTGGAATTAGACTTCTGGATACTTCATACCAGATAGTATTCGCGTTGGTCAACTTTCCGGGGAATTTAAAGGATTCTTATTGGATGATGTTGTGGACATCAAAATGTTTCTTATGTAACAAATTAAGAAATCGATTTTCTTTTAAAAGTATCATATTTTGAAAACAAGCTCCTAAAATTTTGAAGTTGAATTTGCAAAAATAACGAATTAGTTCAGAGGCCGGCGATGCTTTATTTAAAACATTAAACGCGTTTTTCTCGAAACCACATTTCTTAAAACGGTGTACAAAATTTCGTAGCCATTTTTATTATGATGTTTTTTAGGCATTGACGATCGAGTTTAAATATTTTGCAAAATATGAACAGAAGTTTACCCATTTTTTGTCGAAATTCGATAGTTAAATTACAGATGTTTGCCATTTTGTTAATTTTCACAAAAACTGAAATTTGAGATTGTCAATACTTAGAAAATATGTTCGAATTTATGACATTTTTGGGGTTTCTGTTACAATTAATTCGATTTCCTGGCCATGCCGGAAAAAGAGATATGTACTCTTAGCAAAGACATTACTCTACATAAAAAAAACTATTTTCTATATTTTTTATATTTCATTTTATGATAAATTAAAATACAGAACCACATCTCTTCGTTTACTTTTCTCATTATTGAAAATCATCTACTGTTTTGATCTCTCACCATATTCTACCCCCTTAAAGGGGTTCTCGTATAACAACACTAAGATCGAATGACTTTTTCATTTTTATTTAGAAAAATATTAACAATAAAAAATTAATATTTTGCAGGCACAAAGTAATTTGTTTGTTTATCTCTTTCATCGTCATATCGAGTAGTACACGTTTGTTGTTGCCCTCTTCGATGACGACGAATTATTATTTTTAAAGTAATTAAACTTAGTAAAGAAACTTTTTAAAGTGACATAGTTTGTATTAGTATATCTATTAGGTGTACAAATTAATTCGGTGCCTTTTCTTTATTTTAATTAAAGATTTTTTTTAAAGAGCTTTAGTAATTCCAATTATTGAAATAATCTTGTCTTGTCACTTTTCAAATGTGCAAAACCGCGAGAAAATATTCAAATAAAAAATATTAATTAAGAAAGCGTAATACTAAAGACACCGAATTAATTTCTACACCTAATAATTTCCACAAGAATTATGAAAAACTAAACAAGTTGCGCGATTTTTATTGAAAACAAACTTTTTCTGTAGATAAGTTGAGTTTTTAATAAGTAAATAAATATTATAAATAGAAAATAAAATACAGATCGGAGGTATAATCTCTACAGGACTGTATAACAAATAAAATAAACTTTGTTTGAAGTTGATTAGTCAGTTAGTTCTTGAATTATCTTACACACCAGTTTTAAAAATGGGGTTTCGAAAAAAACGCGTTTAACTGAAGCTTTAACAAGTTCAAAATTTTAGGAACTTGTTTTCTAAATATTGTACTTTTGCTTTATGTAAAATGAAGAAACTTTCTTTGAACCTGTTACATGAAAATCCCCCCTTAAGCTTCCAAACATATTTTATTTTCATTCTCATTGATGCGATAAACTTTGCAGAGAATTAAAATTATTCTCGGTTACATCTTAAAAAAACAACTCACATTTTTCAAATATAAAAGGTACGAAAGTTACCACTGAGAAAATTTGATCAGAGATTTTTGCAACCTCGTTTATATCCGATGGTACCCTCGTATTTTGCCCACCATGCTACCGATGTTGGTATTTTGAAGGAGTTACACCAGTGGAACTCGAAAGCTGATCGCGCGGGTATAAATCGTCGTGGGATCGCAGCGGGTATCCGCGAGTTTTAAATTTCGCACCGATTACGAATGCACCGGTGAATACGAATAAATGCGAATTACAGGACGGGCACGCGATTAATTACCCTGAAAAATGACGCCGCTTATACGAGCAACGAGGAAAGGTATGTGTACCGCTGATAATGGCAGCGATAACCGAAACGTTCTGTCGAATTCTTCGGGACGTCTTTAACGAAGCCGCTGAACACGGGTCGAGTAATTTGTCGCGAGATTAGATTGCTTTTTAGCTACTCCTTTACACTTCCACGATGTTCCCTCGATTTTTTCGCGACTTTTATAGATAAACGATTTCATCTCCAGATATTTTAGTTTTCTAATGGAAATGAAACAGAGGAGGATATTAAAAATAGACTAATTTTTCATCCGGAACAAAAAATTCATTCGCAGCATGATTCTACACATCCTAAGGAATAAAAAATGTAACAGTCATTTTTCCCGAAAATGATGGGAAGATTATGAAAAATTCGGCTAACAATAAGTGTAAGAGTATGACCATAATTATATTAGTGTAGAAATTAATTTACTGCTTTTTCTTTATTTTAATTCAAGATTTATTTTTTAAAAACTATAGTAATTTAAATTATTAAATTATCTGTTATCATTATCATATTTTCGTGCCACTTTTCAAGTTCATGGAAGCGCAGGAAAATATTCAAATATAAAATAGTGATTAAAAAGGAGTAAAGTTAAAGGCACTGAATTAATTTCTAAATTTATAATTTATTCAGTTGCTACTTGTCCGTCTCATTTTCTTCAGATGATGATCTAGTCGCAAAATAATCATTTAGAAACTCATTTTTTTATGAAATAAATTCATATTAGACTCCAGGCCCTTGAGTCTACGATTTTGACTCTAACAAAGAGAAAAGTAGCAGTATCAGTTTACACTGATATGTAAGGTCATCCTCTATTCTCCTTTATAATCATTATAACTGTTAAAACAGACAGATTTTGTAACAGTGACCATTATTTAATTATAACCTTTATGATTTTCAAAATAAACAGTTATTAGTTTTTAATTACTTGGTACATGAGCATTGTGTTATAAAAGAATTTCTCGTTTTAAGGATTCCCATGACAAGCCGATTTTTGTCATTAACTATTTCTCATTATTTTTTATTTTTATTATACAACATTCTTTGCACATCATGCTCAATATGAGTTACTAAATGATTATTTTACGAATTTTCAGATTATCATCCGAAGAAGATGAAACAGAAAAATTGCAGATACATTATTAACCAACTCGTGTCTAGTAAGATTGCAAATCTTGAAAAGGGGGCTACAGCATTTAGACTTTCTGTCATTTTTGTACAGGCCAAACGGTAAGAATTATCGAAGAAATTCTTGTGCCATTGTGTTTAGTTGGTCAAAATTTTAACGAATGGCTGAAAAAAATTTTTTTTTTGCCACTTCCGGTCTGACCGGAAATGGCCGAAAAAGGGTTGGCTCTAGAGCAAATCTTGTTTCAGTTTACTTTAGCTTGTTAGGGTCTTCATAGCTTGTCCAGCATTCCGATGGTATTACAGAATTTAATCACTGTGTCCTGATGCAATGCCGATATGATCACTTCCGTAAGGTTGGCCTTAATATTCACGATCAGTCTTCTCCTTATTTGCGCGTATTTTCTGTCTTCCTATGGTTAAGGATGTGTGCATGTAATAACTTACAATGGCCGGTTCTGATTCGCGTTAGTGCAACTTGTTGTCTTCTATTAAATTTAGAATTTGTTGTGATGTCGTCAGGGCCGGCGTTAAAATATACCGATATTTTCTCATTGTCTCTTCTCTCTATCTACATCTCATATGTAATATTATACATATGCTATATATGCTGCGACATTTATGTCTACATTTTCCCTGACGCGTTTTTTAGCCCCTGAATTTAGCGCCAATTGATTTGTGGTATAAACTTGCTTTGTAGTTTTTCCACATTCGATTCCAAGATTTTATCCACAAGGAAATGATGTGCCTGTTGGTATCTATGCTGTCTAAAGTTGTCGCGAAATTCACCTATCGTGAACACTCTCCTTTGAAAGTTTGACGATCAAATTTTAAGCAATTTCATTGTTAAAAGTATCCAAACATAAATATACGAGTGGCTTGTAGCACCCATGTAATTATGAAGAAATGATTTGCATCAACCTAATACCTACATATCTTATCGTAGGTGTCAGTGATATTTGCGCAAAGCAATTAATTATCAAAAAGATCAGGCAGTATTTCCGAGAAATCAGCAGGTCGATTTCAGCGAAAAAGGAGACAGTAACAACGACGACGGAAGAATGTGTAACCATGCGCACATTCCCGGACGATATGCAACCGTATGCATCGCGATGCACCGGCTGCACGTGAATCGAACGCTGCAAACTCGCGGAAGTGGCTGGTTCGGAGGCGCGCTCGCGCGCGCGCTGCAAGTTGCATAATATTTTGTCGGGGCATTTAAATTCTTAACGCACCGTGCCCACCGGACACGTGCTCATACGTCCTTCGTTAAGGAGGTACACCTGTCAAACCGTTTGAAAAATTTGATTGTTTCTTATATTTTTGTTCAGTTTGAAATGTATAGAATGTCATGTCAAAAGGATATTTCAAAATTTGAATGTTTAAAGAAGTTATAGCACCTCAACCCTTTCGGTAATGGCGTCCTCATATGTATAAGGACATACTATATACAGTGAGAAGCAAAAGTGAGTAGACACTGTTCAAAATAGAATACCTCGGTTAAAATTGGACTAAATAACTTGAGGTTTTTTGAGAAGCTATAAAAATTAATTAATATTACAATTTGTTGAAATTGTGAAAAAAAATAGTGAATGGTAATTTTTCAACTTTTTTATCTCGATGAAAGACATTTTAAATTTTCATTATAGACTCGCGTAAAAAAGTTGAAAAATTACCATTTACTATTCTTTTTCACGATTTCAACAAACTGTAATCTTTTAAAACGATGAAAATATACCTATATTTTAGTGAATTAATTTTTATAGCTTCTCAAAAAACCTCAAGTTATTTAGTCCAATTTTAACCGAGGTATTCTATTTTGAACAGTCTACTCACTTTTGCCTCTCACTGTAAATGATTGGTATATCTAAATTCGGTAAATTTTACCGTTTATAAATGTTGTCTTCATATGTACGTGTTACACTTTAGGGGACCTCGTTAGAGATATTTTATACGACTGAAAAATCATTATTTAATTCAACGAACTGCTTAGCAAAGCCTCGATTTCTTTTCAAAAAAAAATCATTGTTGACCGAAAGAGTTAAGCTTCTTTCACGTTTAAAGTTAATTCTTTTAGTAAAAATAGATTTTTCGTCTTCAAAGTGCCGCCATTTCTATAATTATCAAAAGTTTTCTAAAATTCTACGCTACATTGTAGATAAGACATTTCTATCGATAAATCAAACAGAACTTTTTATCTTAGGCATTTCATTTGTTACCAGCAATGGCAACCATCAACAGATTTTCAGTGTTTTGAATTACTCTGCCATTTTTCAATATTTTTGGTTCAAAAAATTAGGAAATGAAGTCAAAAGTTATATATATATGTATATATGTTTTCCAACGAGGTGGAAGTATTTCACTTAGCCATTACTTATGAAAAAAATTCCACCAAAAGGTCAACTTTTCAGCAGTGTGTGACAGGTATACCCCCTTAATTCCCTATGCATCCATACAACTTTTCAGTTAACATGTAAAATGTTTCACACGAGAAAAAAGATTCTATTTTCTTATCGAAATGGAATTCTACCATAAACAATGAAAAAAGAATCCGAAATTTGTAGGGTGGGTGTGAAAAAAAGCACCACTTCCGTTCCATCGAACGATAATCGGCTGGTTTTAATGAAGAAAAATAAGAAAAACCTGATTCATGATGTCTTATCGTAGCTCGTTAAGCTCCGAGAGATTAAATTATCGAAGCTGCGTCTGTAGCCGTCTCTAAATATAATAAATCGTCGATCAACGGTTGATCGAGTGAATGACCAGCACGAAACAGGGTGGGCCGAGTTTCCTTCTCTAATGATTTGTCTCTCCATAGCTTATCTCATTAACGAGTGTCCCGTTCTACGTCCACGAAACGTGTATTATTTGTCTCCTCAAATTCCTTTTAGATTCTAGTTTAGAACAAGAATTCTAAAAAACAACCATTTCTCTAATAATTTAAATCGCTTTTTTGTTATAATAGTATTGTGCATTTGGCTAAACTTTGTTTGAAGGGACATAAAATTAGCAACTTTTCTGTTTATCATTTAATAGTTTTTGATGTGTAGAATCCAAAAATGCAAGTCTTAACTTTAGAAATCCAGTGGTTCAAAAGTTATGCCTATGTAAAACTGACCGTTTTTAGTGTTCTTTTGCGGTTAGTTTGACGCCATATTGGCTTCTATCCATAATTCGTCCAATGAGCGAAGTTAATGCACATAGGTGGCGCTCATTTTAGTAGAATAACTCAAATGTCTTTATGAATAGATATGATTTGCATGTATTAGGTTAAGTTAGGTTAGTTTTTTTACAACATTTTGATGCTCGACTCCGCGAACCAATTAGATTATAAATAGAAGTTAATATGGCGTCAACCTAACCTCAAAAGTTCAGTTTAATATAAGCATAACTTTTGAACGAATAGATTCCTGATGTCAAAACTTGTATTTTTGAATTTTTCTCGTTGGATTCCATTAAAATATAATAAACAAAGTCAATAATTTTTTGTGCCTCAAAGTAAAGTTAAACCTTATTTTGTTACACCCTAGAAATTAATAAACAATCCTTGGAAGAAGTGTGATGAAGTGATTTTTGTCAAATTCATTGTGAAAATCACATTTTTTGTATTTTTATCTTCACAATTTTATAAATCACTATAATTTTGTAATTGTACTCTTGTATTTCTACTTTATAGAATAACTCTAATGTCTATTTATATGCACGTCTTAGGTTAGGTTAGCTTTCTGACATTATTTCGATGTTCGTCTTCGTGGACCAATCAGGGAATTGGTAAAACCAATATGGCGTCAAACTAACCTCTAAAGTACGCTAAAATTGCTCAATTTTAAATATGTATAACTTTTAAATCACTGAATTTGTGAAGTTAGTAATTGCAATTTTCGATTCTACGCATCAAAAACTATTGTATTAAATGGCAAACAAAAATTTCGTGTCCCTTAAAGTAAAGTTGAACCGTTCCTTTCACTTTTTATTAAATATACTCCTCTTCAAATACTGTACTTTATTCTATTATAAAACAAATATAACTAAAATTAAATGGTAAAATAGAATTCAATATTCTACAGTAGACCCTCGTTATATTGCCACATCAGTGATTTGTCGTTCATGCAGGTTTTCAAGTATACCACTAAAATGACACATTATTATCTTCCTTTTCTTCTCCAACTGAAAGTTTCAAAGATTAAACAATTTTTTCTTTACAACCGGTTGCAGTGCCGTACACGCCAATATAAAGAGGATCTATTATACTTTCCTTCCTATATGAATTATACGTTTCCTTTTTCAAATTAAAACACTCAAAAATAACAACCGTATTGAAACAACTATGTTGGGCAGATGGATACGATAGCAGATGAATAACGATATAATTAGCACGATTCGTTGGTAAACTATCAAAAGCATCTGTGGAAGCCGCGATTTAAATGTTAGACCGCATTCAATTAAAATTCAACAGGAACTTTTTTTATAGCCATTACGTACGTGCGATCTGGCCGTAAAGGACCCAAGCGTGAACACCTTAATTGGCACGTACGGAATAAGTTTCTGATTAAACAGGTATCATGAAAAATTCATATCGTTCTTGAAATGTTCGCGAAATTGTGCAGCAGAGTTTTTTTAATACGTACAATTTTCACGGTGCAAGCTTGAAGACGGTCGAAAGAAAAATGTATCCCATCGTACCTGTTTTTTTCTTCTTCATTTTTCGCCAATTTGCCAACGTTAACGCGTAAGGGAAAAAAAAATTCACTTTCGCAAGGACGATGATTATCGAGCTGTGAGCGGCTCGAACAATGTGAGCTCGTCTTGTGCGAGAACGAGTTGTAAAAATGAGGCTCCTTCGCTCAGGGGTAGCCATATGGCGTGAATTTGATTAATTGCAAGCGCAGCGTGCTGGAACTTCGCCTTCATTTGCAACGATATAGAGCACCGGAACGTTATTATTCCAGAGACGAATAGCTTTGATACTCGTTGCTTTTGCACTGCCGATCAGCCGCCAGTTATTTAATAAAATCATGAAGACAGTGTTTAAAAAATTACAATAAAAGTTAGCAAAATACTAACTCTGAAGGAAGAAAAATTAGTCCGTGGAATATTTTTTTAATTTTTTAACCTGTCAATAGCGAAGTCGGGATTAATGGGAACCCAGCAATTTCAGTGTTAAAAATTTCAAAATAATGCTTCCATATAATTTAAGATCTGGGCTAAGGGACTTAAAATAGCAAAATAGAAACTTGAAAATATTCCTTAAGTTGTCCTTTTGACTACAGATGCTTTCCTATGGATGCTGAGAATCCGTCCGGAGAGTCGGCGACGCACGGTACTTAGTCGAAAAGAGTGCAAAACCCCAACTCAAAAAAATGACTGAAGAAAATAAATGAATTTTTCAAGATGGGAAGTTCATATAAAATGAATAAATAGAACTCGTATATTCTAATGGAATTCTTGAAGCGAGAAATTTAGAATGAAAAATTGCAGATGCATGCACGATACAGAACTAGTTCAACGTTTTCTTGTTCTTTTATTATTTTATTATTCTAGAGCAAAGAACGGTAAGACGAAAAATATAACATGAATCTTCCGAAATAGAAATCCTCCATGTCAGATAAGTTCCCTGAAGCAAGGAACGAGGAACTTTGAATATATTAGATTCTAAGTTATTCCAGATTCCTTAGAGTAAAGGAACTTAAAGCAAGGAATTTAAAACAAGTTTCCACGAATAAGAACCTTGACCATGAAACTTAGAACGAGTTCCTTCAGATAAGGAATCTGGAATAAGAAGACCAACGAGAGGACGTTTTAAAAGAAATTTCTTCGATCATTTTATTGACATCGATCCAATTTCTGTCACTCAATCATTTCAAATATTCTTTTCGTTTAATTAGAAGCTTTTAGCAGGCTTTACTTTATTTTACTTTATTTTACTTTATTATTTAATATATATGACTTTTATTTAAAAAATCAATTTATTTTAATAACCATCTTATGAAAATTAACAAGTTAAATTCTACTTTAATAATAAAATTCAGCAGAATTTAATGTAATCGCGATCAATTAAATATTGCACAGTTTAATTACAAAACTGCATTGTAGAATGCATTCGCAGAAATGAAATGAGTGATCTTTGTTTAAGGCCAGCTACTGGACTTAACCGAGGGTGCATAATGTCTTATCTTTATCTTTCATTATAATTAGTTAAGGGAAACGATACAGGAAGGCAGCGACACACTCTAAAGAACCCTGCAATACATAGTTTCATCACATACCACCAATGAAAAATCTCCCAAAAGCAATAAACTGTTCATTTTATCAAGATTAAATCTTTCTGAACAAATTATTATTTTCATATTATGCCTAATTCTAAAAAATTACAAAAAGAAAATTTTCCAAAAAGTTAATATTAATTTGATGAAGATAAGCAAATCTTCTAATTACATAATAGTCAAATGGTTTATCAAAATTCTTTCAAACATCTTTAATACAGCGTTATAAGTGTCCAAGTATCATCTATCATCATTTACTTGCAACCAAGATCAACATTCCAACCACAAGTGGTTTCTACTTTACATTCTTTCAGCTTTTTCCCTTTTCAATGCAGAGTATCGTGAATCTGAGGACGTGGTTTAATCGCAAGATGGATGAAAGTTCATCGGCCAGGATGAACCAGGTGTTGGCAATCGTGAAGGATCGTACCCTAGCGTTTCCTTTGCTTCATTACGTCGTCGAAGATTATCCAAGCAGGGCCGATTTCGTTAAGGGTGGCTGGCCAGACTGGCTGCGACTTGCACCCTTCGCAAGCTCGTGCCAAGCAGATGTCTTATTGTCATGCTAAGGGATCACCCCTGTGCGCTATGCGTAACGTCTTTCAGCCCTGTCGCCGTCGGTTTCTTCTTGTTTGAAATTATTTTTTCGGAGGTCAAGGTGGAACCAGGGCGTTGGACAGGGTAACGTACCCTGCCAACTAGATTCTCCACTTCTGCCGTTTCCTATATTTGCGTTAAACATTCTACTATCATAGAATTAACCGTTCGAAGGATCTATTTACATTCTTCATATCTGGCAATTTTTTGAAACTTTTGTACACCATGTATAATAAATTTTTAGTTATAAAATTGTTTCTACACTTAGAAGAACGATACAGCCTAAAAATGACCGCAATTAGAGAGTAATGTTCGGACGGCACGGCGGACCATGAAGAGAGACCCAATTTTAATTTGTTATTCACCTGTGTCGTTGCTTTTTTTTAAATTGTAGATTTATTTTTGAAAAATTATGGTAAATTCAATTATGAAAGGAATTTTTATTGTTACTGTATTCTCGCGCCTTTTTTTAAATACACAGAATTGCGGGAAAATGTTCAAATTTAAAGTAGGAATTAAAAAGACGTAGAGAAGGTACGAATATGAGATTGGATAGAAATGTGAGATACCAAGGTTTTAATCCGTACGCAGTATTAACACTTTTAACAATAATTGTACATAAAGTACTTCTACAAGTAAAATACTCTCCTATAACAACCATTGTTTTGTTTAACAAACGTTTCAGATTTTGGTCGTAATAGAAAGTTTCTATGGGTACTTTTTAAAGAGAAATTTACTTTGGTCTATTTTGTGAGTTTTAAAAAGGCAAAACGAGTAAGTTATACTATAGTAACCATAGTATTAGTATATCAAAGGATATTTGAAGTATTTGTATTTTGATGATGATAAATAATAATAAATATTGAAATGACAAATTGATAGAAATGTAAGATACTTGATTGGTAGCAATATGAGATAGTCTCATATTACCACCACACTTTTAAATTTATTACTAAATAATAAAATGGTCTAATGAATTGTCTTATTAGATTTGACGTTCTGTTATATGTAATTTATCATAATTAATATTCTTATTTTTATAACTTGATTTTCCTCAAAAATAACACTGTTCCATATTACAACCCGAATTTCTACTAACTTAAATTTACCATCAATTAGAAAAAGTGAAAAAAGTAAGTTTACTTACACACATTTTGCATAAAATTTCCCAAATTTCTATGTTTAATTTTTTCATTTATGACTATATCGAAAAATAAAGAGACTCTCTATATCGAAAAATAAAATGGGGATCCATTATCGTACCCTTTCCTCTACAGACATCGAATTAATTTGCACACCTAATATTTTCATTTTAAACGCTCGAGCATATGATATTGATTTGGAAGTCAACGGTCACGGTGTGCACCCCTGACGGTGTACCATAACTGCAAATTTCGGCAGTGAATGCGATATAGCCCGAATTCACATGGCAATGGTCTCGTGCCTTTGCCTTTTGATTCCAACTCCCCCTATTCCTTGTGTGTCCTGTAGTCGCCTGCAGGTCCTCGAACTCGCCAAATACTTTCTTAGCTCGTTGACGGTGGCGATTTCGAATAAAAATATCCACGCAGCTGCATTTCCTCTTTGTATTTCACGGCACGGGCTAGACGCTAGACTTTTATTGTTACCGCGCCTTTGTCGTGGCTCGGCTACCTTTGCCCTGCTGACTTTCGATCGATAAAGAATCAACGGGCACCGTGAACGATTGCGAAGAAAACGCGATATACAGGGTGTTTTCGAAATCCTATCACACGATAGGCTTCCTCGAACTTTCACCTAGATTTGAAAATCGTTCTTAATGAACCATGGTAGTATTTCATTTTCTATCTTAACAAGTTCCTTCCCTTCGCTCAGCCATGCGAATAATTGACTCGTTCCATTAATTTTCATTACATGCTGCTTGATTTTTTTTCAGCTGCATAATTTTTGTAATTTTTGTAATTTTAACTGGTTTAAAGTCAAATATTTTTAGTATTGTAGATTTCCACCCTAATCAGGGCCGGCCCTGGGCCTAGGGCCCCCCAAGGTCCTCCAAGGTAAATTAGTTATACAAGCTTTAATGTTAATTTTATAAATTTTATTTGAAGTACTTTTTTCTCAGGGGCGAAATCTCAGGGCCGGCCTTGACCCTATTGATAACCATTTAGCAGCAGTATTCATTTATCATTGTGTAAAGATTTTGTAAAATTTTTCAAACGAGATTGCGTAAAAATTGCAGGATTTTTGCATCAGCTTAATAAAATCTACCCATCCTGGCACACTTGAATTGTACACGTAAGGTAGGCCAGGTGCCACAAGCAAGACCGAGGCTCGAGTGCAGTCACCACCTATGGAACCGATCCAAACGTATCGAGGTCGTCGTCAGACGGTACTTTTGCTTCTTCTCCCCTTCCAGAAACCGTTCGACCGGGATACCCTACCGTTTTCCTTTCATTTCGTTTCTTCTCCTTCACCCTCGGCCCACTTCTCGCGCCACGAAATACTATTACGTTAGACGATAGACGGTAGTCCAATCGCCAGGTGTCCAAGTACTCTCCGTGCTACCCCTGAAACGCAGGTGTGCCGGCACGCGTTCTATTTTCCTCTTCTTCTAACTACCCGAGCACCTTAGTCCCTCTTCGTTTATTGCCGATGGCAACGTGTAGAAGATCGCAAGAAACGTGGCTGTATAGTCGTTTTCTTAAACGGTGCAACGCACTTACGTCAACGGGTTCGATTACCTGGAGTAAATTCGTCTCGAGATCAACCTCACCTTCCGGCAACCCGACAAGGTGTCTGCTACGAGCAGCAATGGTTATCGTTAACGTTTCTTGAAAGAATTCAACCCTTTCGATATGAAAGGTGTAGAGGAGGGTATTATTTGTTGCTTCTTTTATTAATGAATGCCAGTTTTTATTGTTATGTTATCTCTGCATATTGGTTTGTATTCAAGTCATAGTAGGGTGGATATTAATTAAAACAAATTTGAAATGAAATACAAATTTTGCAAGTGTAGCTTGTAACATTTTCATATCATATATTAGTAAATACAGACTTTAATGAAGGTACAGTAGCTCGGAAAAGTATTTGGACACTCTGATAAAACAGAATACCTCATATAAAATTGGACTATTGGAAAATTTGAGGTTTTTTGAGAAGCTATACAAATTAAATGTCCTTTTGTCGGTTTAAAAAATTACAATTTGTTGAAATAGTGAAAGAAAATGGTGAAGGGTAATTTTTCAACCTTTTTATGTGAGCCTATCATGAAAATTTAAAATATGTATTTCGTAGATTCAAATAAGTTATGTGTGTGCTGAAAATTTCATCGAGATCGGCCAATGCACTTAGAAGTTACAAGTAATTAAAATTTCCGAAAATCGCGACTTTTCATTTAAGAACGTGACTAGTTGGAAAGTTAAAATGAAATAAAAATTTTGCAAGTGTAGCTTGTAATATTTTCACATCATATATTAGTAAATACAAACTTTAATAAAGGTAACTATTGCACGGGAAGTAAAATTTCGCCTTTACAAGAGTATAGAACCGATTGTCACATGCCGATTTAGAATGGTTTTAATATTTAATTGTTATTTTGATACTTGTTTATCTGTTGAATGTATTATTTTTAAACAAAAGGGTTTCATATATTGGTAGAATAATTTTCAAAGGAACAGTGTGAAGTTTAGAGAATGAAAATATGAAATAGAACATTACATTAAAATGTAATTTTCTGTTCTCTCCATGATCCGCTGTATATCCGAATAAAAGGTCAACGTGCCATCTTCCCCTGATGATTGGTTTGTCTTTTAATTAATGTATTTCAATGTTATCAGAAATATCACGGTGCCGCGAAATTATATTACAAAATTAAGCAGTTGATATGTGTCCAAGATGTAATGAATTATATACCTACAGATCTTCCATCAGAGGACTGGATACAGTAATACAAATGGCAAAAATGGTGGCATCAATCTTGCACCCCTTAGGGAGAAACTGGATTATTCAAATGTCAAGATTACATTTGCTACAACGACAAGATCAACTTACTCCAGTCAGATCGCCATTTTACCCAACGATTGGATAAGGCAGCAAAAACACTTATAGTAACGTATACAGTTGTTGAACCTTATATAATGATTACCTCTTTTTTAAAAGAGTAAAAAATATAATATAATGTGTTTTTCTATCCTTGGACTCGGACCATGGAGAGACTCCCAAGATGGCGGACCATGGGGAGAGCCACAATTCTGATTTAATTCTTTACTTCATATTATTTTCATTTTCTAAATATATAATTTTGCTACTACAACACGTAAGATTATTATAGTAAAATGCTATTTTTTTTGTATAAGAAATTAAACAGTTAGGTATCCTAAACAGCTAAAGGTATCCTTTCCTACTTGTATATACAAAGTGTGGTAATATTTATGGTATAGGCTATTTTCTGCAGAAATATTTTTTTCCAGAAGAATAAATCCACTAACAAAAAAAAATTATCTAAATTTGCATATTCAACCTTTTCTCTTTAAGAAGAAATAACGATTGTCGTCGAGCATCAGGGGTCAGGAGAGTGACAGCTTTCCGCTTAAAAAGTCCCCATTTTGAAAACACAACCGTCTTGAACATAAGGTGCTCCTTATTACCACTTCTGTTGATACAAGCACGAGGTGCATATGCTTTTGTGCCATTAATGCACAAAAGGCACGTGCCAAATGTTCTTTAATTAATGCCTCTTGTTCTTACTTATTGTCTGGTTTGTAGCTGCATAAGTAGGGGGATACTTATATGAAACTCCTCGCGTGGACTCTTTGCTATCAAAGGGTTGTGATGAGGAATTTAGTTATTTTTAAGTACCGATAGTTACTGGTTACATGCTGGGTAACTGCCTAGTTACTAATTAGTTATTTACTTTAGAATGTTTGTTTATTAGAAAATAAAACATTCAATCTTATTTGTTTTTTAATTATTTATTTATTTTATTTATTTATATTTATTTTTTACTTTCTAACGTTTTATTTCTGATATATATTTCGTATAAAATGAAAATATTTAAAAATCAGAAATAATGTTTTCCTCGAATGAAAATTTATTTATAGATCTTTGAGAAAAATCTTGAATGAAATCAAATTATTTGAAAATAACAAATAATTTTCAGTTTAAACACATGTTTGTTTAGAATAAGCTTTTATTTCAAATAAAATGTGAATTTTTCTGTTATTTTCAAATAAATAATTGAATTTTGAATAATTTATTATTTCAATTATTCAGCTAAGTTTTTATTCGAGATAAAAATTTATTCGAATAAATAATTTATTGAATATTTTGTTAATTAAATATCTATTTCAATTGAATTAATCTATTGAATAATATCTTCGTTTTAACTAAAATTTGTATCAGAAGATTATTTCAAATGCATAATACCCAAATGCATAGTACCCAACAGTTACACATCCCCCATCTCTATTAAAGCGTTAACTTCTTCAAACGTTTTCTTTTATTTTATTTTCGTGTATTTCATTTCCAATCAATGTGCTTTGTTCATTTCTCCAAAGATGAAATCAAATAAATAATTTGAAATATCAGCAAGTTAAAAAAAAAGGAAAGAAAATTCCTGCAGTTACAGATTTAATTTTGTAGCAATTTAAGTTTCCAAAATTCAAGGAAGAAACTTTTTGAAAATCATCGAGAAGAAAGAATTGTATGGTGACGCCTGTAATTTGCTCGAGGGGTTACGACAATAGGAAACGAGTGGCTGTTTCGCGAGCAACACAATTCGGCTTTTCTTCACCGGAACAACCGTCTTGAACATAAGGCGGCGGTCACTCGGTTTCCTAGGGCCGCCCTATTGAATACGGGGTGCATAAGTATCGTTGCAAGTCGCTGGCATAAGGCGCACGTGCTGCACGCGTGCCACCACGCCAGATGATTCTCTAATTGAATTATCGTAATCATCGGGCGAAAATTTTCTGGCCAACTCTTGTCTTGCTTCAGAGACTTCGAGACAGCCATTCGAGCGATTACAAGCCGTAACGGTGGTCGCTACCGTATTTTTATTAACGGCACCCCATTATCTACCCTCTGAGACGTTTTTAGGCTGTTTCAACCGGCCGCTTTAACGAGGAAATAATAACCAACGTATTTCAACAGGGTGAAGCTGCTTTTCATTTAGGGAATTAAATCAACTGTATTAATTAGACATGGGCTCCTCGAAACTCCTTAAAACCCAAAAAGGTTCCGACTTTCGAAAATTCGAAACCTTTCACCTTTTACTTTTTTCATGATTCGAAACCTAGATAAGAAAAAGTAAATATAAAATCAATTATTAAACTATCGTTTGCAGTATTTTATTTCAAATATTCTGTGAAAGCAAACTGATAATTATTCATGATCTTATTATTAAAATATAAATGCAGATTCAGAACATATATAAGTGAATAGTGAATAAACTATTAAGATTTATGCAAAAACGTTTACTTTGTAAAAAGATAGTAGCATTTCAAATTTCGAGAATTTCGAAATCTTATAAAATTTTAATTTAAGTTTCGAGAATTTAAAAGTTAGTTTCGAAATCATCCCTAGTATTAATTAAAAACGATTTTTAGGGGAGTTTTATGGACTTTCAATTTTAAGATTTGAATTATTTTCTACCTCTTAGATACTTTTCGTGTGTACTTAAAATAGTGTTTCTATTTCTCGGAGAATTTACTATTTGGATAAGAAGTTAAACTATCCTTGGAAATGGCAATATCTTGAGAATAGGAATACTGATAACCTGTGATGTTTGCTAACGAATGATGTTCTAATAGATTACTATATCTAGATCGACTGACAACTAACGTTACTTGTAAATACCATAAAGTAGCTATGGAAAGATGGATACAGAATTTATCTGAAAAATGTGAAGATAAAATTGAACATTTCAAATACGGTCAAAGTAACAATATTTCTTCCTGTAACAAAAAAGTCTAAGCAACACTTGGCCAATTTTAAACTATTAAGTTTCTAGTAGTAGAATAAGGCGATTTTTGTAAATATAATTATATAATATTTATAAAAAGGTGTAAGAAGGAATATTAATGCTGTCAAAAGAATTTCTGCACTGCTAATTTTTGTGTAATGAAATGTAGTATTGAAGGCAATTTTGGGCCTTAAAAAACGATAAATAACATAACTCATAAATTATTTTACGAAAATATAAAAAATATAAAAATAATCTAAAAATTATTAAAAAAATTAAAATTAAAATAATTGATATTAAAAAGATAGATTTATATTTTATTAAAAAAATAGATTGTATAAAAACCTATCACATGAAAGAGATGCATAAAAAAGGTTTTTATGAATTCAAAGAAAAATTGCTTTATAAATACTTTGATTTCCTCAAATAACAAACCAATTAGGATTCAAGTCGAAAAGAAAGGACTGATGAAGAAAATATTAAGTACATCTTTGAAATTTCCTTTTTCAACTGCAATATGAAAGAGCATCATTTAACCCCTTGAACTCGTGTGTCATGCTGGAAATGATATTAATTTTTTTGTAAAACATAATGTTTTTTTTCTTAATAAATTTCTTAATAAATTTTAGCGTTGTACATTAATTTACTTAACACTTTATCTACCAGAAGCCTATTAATAGGTTCTTCGACATCATCGATTATTGACAAAACACCAATCAATAATCTTTCGATATTATTACAAGTTCACTTATAACTCATTTGAAATAATAAAAGTAAAGTGTACTTCAATTAAAAGGAAATTAAAAGGTAGAATTACACCTTTTAATCTTTAATTACTGTTAAGTTATAAGATGCTGGTGCTTATCTTTTTTATTTATTGCTGGTAGAGAATGCGTCAATTTGACTTAAAATAAATGCAAATTAACACACAACAACATTGAAAACAAATCGAGTTCAAGGGGTTAATAATATACATTCGCCGAAAAAAAATTGTAAGGGTCTTAATGAGTTAAACATATGTATAAAGAAAGTAATTATGATCGTTAAAAAATTTATCTCGATTTCTATTAAACTAATTCAAGAACCAACAACGAATCAAGTCTAACTGAAGGGTTGATAAATCGTGTTCCAAAAAATGATCGCAAATTACACTCGTATAGATCCCTGATTCGAATTCAAGATCCATCAACGATACTCAGTAAAAGTCTCCGAATCGCTGACAAATAAAATTCGTACACGTGAAACGCGATGGGGTGGTTCTCCCTGTTCGTGATAACACAACATTCTGGGGGTACATGTGCATCACAAAGAAGGATTTGCGGTGCCATCGGGTAAGTTCAAGTCACGCAGCGGCACGTCGGCACGAACAGCATAATTATGGGGCGTTTTTTGGAGGGTCATTACGTCGGCGAACCGTTCTTATTAGTTCGCGCGCGGGTATACGCGAGTCGCGTACCATTTCTCGGCGAAATACGTGATCGAAGTTCGGAATCCTCTGTGTCGGAATTTCTTCATAAATTTCAAATTAACCGCTAAATCACACGGAGACGAGATTTTAACAAAATTCGGCACCTGAGACAGTAACGTAATTAAAGGGAACTGGAAAGGTGTCTTTTTCACGGTTTCCATCGCGGGGTTACATATTCGGAATAACGCCGAGCGTGATGCTATGCCCCTTTCTCATTTAAATTAGAAAACAAGACGAGTTACCTGGCTGCCCTATGTTTTCCACATTGTTCCGTCGACCACGGAATTCAGGAGGATACGCATATTCCGAGTCTGGAAAACACTCAATGGAAGTCGAAGAAATATGCTAATAACTGTGACACGTTTTTTAACCCTTTCGCTCGGAACGATATGCACATACGGTGACTCGGTTCAGTCTTTTGAAAATTTAACACGTGGACTGTACTGGAGATTGAATATAATGTAGTCGGCGCCTCGGTGAGTTAATTAGAGTAAATTATACAATGATTGTCATCTTAAACTAAAATTCTATTTTAAAGGGTTATATGTACTTGCGTGGCCAAAAGAGACGAACTTTTGCGAATTTTTTCTGGAAAAACGGAAACCGTTATGAGTGTACAATCTTTTACATATAAAAGTACATAATTTAAAATATATGCAGAAATTTTTTCGTTAAAAAATATTGAAAAGTAAGGGAGATATAAACGATTTCCTGAGGATGTTTTTAGAAACCTGCCGTGAGCAACACTATTCTTGTCTGGGTTATCTGACATTGAATAACCAAAGAGATTTTGTAAGTATATATCTTTATCTTGTGGTTGATCGTTCGGATTTGTGAAATATTAATTTAAAATAAAATTGTGACTATTCGAAGATAACAATCCGATTTTCATTCAAAAAAGCGGTCTCTTTTCATTCATAAAATGTAAAGTTTACATCGAAATAAAAGACCGAAACTTTTATACATGAAAAAAAAACATTTTTAATTACGACACACCTTAACAAATGTTCTGAACAGATTCGAAAGTAATAGTTATGCCAATATGTTATTACCACAATAATATAAATAGAAGTAGGCACTTACATTTTCAATAAGAAATTGCGTTTTTTCAAATACTTTGATCGATTTTTCATTTTTTACGACTAGGATTTACAATGGAAAAATATGAAAAAATTCCCTAATATATGCTACCGATCGAATATCAGTTAGGTGGATCAATATAGTATATTAAATCTAATATTGATATCCATTGGTAATTTAATTAAATATTGATCTGTGGGAAAGGATCAATATAGAATATTAAATCTAATACTGATATTCTGAAACTTTACTTTTTTTATAATTTTTATTTAATAATTTATGATGACTTCAAGTTAAAGAAACTCCTGAGCAGACTAGAATTAATGAATTTAATAAGGGAATTCTGGTACTTTTCTAATTAGTGCACATGTACTCGACGAATATTCGAACTCAATTTACTCGAAAACAAAAGCTCAAACAAAATAAATTTATTCTTTTTTTCTGCTTAAAAAATCACCCCCTCTCCAGTTGTACTATCGACCTGAGACACTCTGTACATCTGTCAAAAGAAAGAAAAATGCTGTCATTTAATTCTAACTCATTTCACCAAAACTCTACAGTTGAGAACGAAATTAAGTAGACACTGTTCAAAACAGAATACCCCATTTAAAATTGGACCAAATGACTTGAGACACCCGGTATATGTTTCTTAACAAAAGATTACTCGTTTACCAAAAAATGATAACCATTTCCAAAGTTCTGAATGGTACTGTAAGAGATAAATAAAATTTTCGTAATTTTTGAAAAAGAACCGCCGATACGTTAAGTCTGTTATTCGAGCAGGCCTGTGAGATTTTAAATACAAACAGTATACAGATGGACGGATGTGAATGGAAGGTCAGGGACACGTCGGAACGGAATCGTTTTGGCGAGGGCAACCGATAAGTGGGATAGCTCGGGCGACTGTCTTATCATTTCGTCTCAGCTGTTCACCCCACGCAGTGTTTCGATTCTCGGAAGGTCCTCGTAAAAATATCACAGGATGTAGCCGCCTGCTATACCAAAACCGACCTGCTACATACTGGCGTAGGACTCACGTTTCACTGTGTCCTCTCTGCCAAACATGTGCCACGATATAACGGACCAACCATCCTGATATACCTCCTTTTCATTTTTTACGATTTTATTGTTAACAGATAACAGTAGCAGATGTACTGTCTAGCTGTAAATGTTTCCAACTTTTGCTATTAATTGTGATTTACAGACTTTTTCAAATATTCTTCTAATGATAATTGATGATAGTAGAGAAAACAGAGTGTACTTCATGTTCTTTGTACATTTTTTCATTAACAAATACAATAATTGTTGTTTGCAAAATTTTTGAAACATTTTTGTAGTGGAAAATTATTTTAGGTAATAAAAGATCGTATATTAAAAATTGCAATTCTAATGTTGCAAGAATGAATTTATAAAAGAGTGATGATTGATTAATCAGGAAAAGATTAATCAGTCGAGAGGAAAATAACGAAACGTTGAACTTTTATAAGAATTCGTTTCACGATGCCTACGACATTTGTCGGAGCGTGAGAAACGCCGGACAAAATTCCTGTATATTTACATAAAAAGGAAAGAAAAGGAAGAACGTTCGGGCTAAGAATCAAGGATTCACGAAACACACCGATAAACTGCAAGTTCATGGGGTTCCATTGATGCCAGCTTCTAGTCACATGGCGCCTGACTTACCGAAAGCAAAAGCATCAAATTAAGAATGAAAACAGCCACTGTGTCGTGCGTTTACTTTTAAACAGTGCCGGGTCAAGGGGAGGTCTAAAGGGGGCTACAATCCTGGGCCTCAATTTCCTAGGGCCCATCATTTAAACCTACTATTTATAATTTTAAAAATATTCAATGATATTCTATTTTTACTGTTGCCTTCTGTTGTTATAATAATATAATTAATAATTAAGATTATATGTTAGGATTAAATATTATTTTATTTGGAACAAATTTTAATTTTTAAACCAAGTTTAGGATAAGTCCAAACACTCTATCTGTCGATATGTTTTTTTTTATAATCAAAATCATTAGTGATGCCTACAAAAATTTTTCAATTTTAGTAAGTTTTGATGAAAATGTATATTTTAATTTCTGATAAGGATACAAATTGTGTTATCCAGCCCTAATAAAAATAGAATCACTTTGTTGTTTGAGTAGACGAGTGTACTATTTTCATAAATTAAATTAAATTTGGGTATAATTCTATGAAAATAATACGTAATACGAAATTAAACTAAAATTGGGGCTTTCTCCATGGTCCGCCACCTAAAGGTTGAAACAGTCACAATGGCACAAATAACTAATCCATCTCTCTCGTCCGATTAGGTACAAATTTACCACCCCCATTTCGCCCAAAATATCTTTATTTAATCAACATTATTTAAATTTTATTTAAATTTTCGTTTGCAGTTACTGATTTTACGAAGGATGCACTAAATTTAAAAACATCTGTAGTTACGGAAAAAGAAATAAATATTCATTAGTTATAACAACATTTGTAACTTTTTTGTTTAATAAAATAATTATAGATCAATTTAATAAAGAATATAACTGTTGTAAATGTGGTCCATCACATCTGTGGTAGCAAAGAACAGATGGACAATAGCTCAAAAATTTATTTTCTTTATTTTGCAGCTGTTTATAAAGATATCTTGCTATATTAATTATATGTTACAGAAACGATTATCAACTAAATAAATCGTTGCGTGCAATATTTACTATTTCTAAAATATTCGATTTACAGAAATTTTAAAAAAGGTGGTCCAACCCTGTCAACTAAAGAAGCCCTTAAGTGTTTGATAGCTCCGGGCCCTAGAAATCTTAATCCAGTCCTGCTTTCACGATTCCGTTTCATTCATTTTCATAGCTTGAAAATCTATTTCCATTCCCTACACCATAATAATTATAACTCCAAAACAGATCATTCTGTAGAGTATATTACAGAAATTTCTGATCATAAATCAATAAACCTACAAACACAGAGGGGAACAAACAGGAAGACAATGATTCCGTTTCCTAAGTTCATTGAAGCTCCCGGGAGGAGCAAGGACCGCGTCTCTCCGCATCAGCGATGGCCAATTAAAAAAAGGAAGTGTGATAAGCGGAAAAAGAGGCGAAGCGACGCTTGTCAAAAGAGAAAGAAGACGAGAGGAGAAGTAACCTCTGTATATATGTGTACAGTTCGGTTAACGGATGAAAAAAGGCATCTTCTTTTGGATGGAAAAGCATGGAGGATTCACAGGATGCGGAGGGACATGATGGGCCACAATTTCGTATGCGATCATTATCCCTTTCGAAGGTTTTCGGTCTCATTCGGAATTCCATTGACAGTTCTCGGGCCCGGCTTTCTCGGTGTCTGGCATTATCGTCAGATTAACCGTTTCATAAGCAGGGTGGCCAGGGCTGGGTCCAAGACAATCCGCACACCAACATCGCTGGTTCTTCTTGTTCTGCTGGACGAGGTCCTCTTCTCGAAGCAACGTAGCCGAGTACAAAGACCTACCAGACGGGAATACTCGTTTCTTTCTGTTGCCTTTCATCCTCCTCGGCACTTCCTTCCCACCGTCTGCTGCCTCGTCCCCCGCTGCAAAACGGCCCCTTACGTTCCTTCCCAGTGGCCAGCATCTTGATGGACCGTGCTTTAAATTAACCTTTTCTACCGATAATATTTTTATCTCGTCGCCAGATAATATTTCAACCATGTTGCATCAAACCTATAGATCCTAGGCGAATTATCAAAAGATTTTTATATAAACGGATTTAATTTTAGCAGATAAGAGGATATACCTGTCATCGATTATTTTTATTTTTTTTAAGTTTAAAATGTACAGAATGACAAAGGAATATTTAGCCAAAGCCTATTCGATACTGAGCATGCGCTATTCCATACTGCGCATGCGCTATTTGATACTGATCATAGAATCTTCGATACACAGAATCTAACCTAATCTAACTTAACCTAACCTTCCCACGATATCTTGAAAACGGTAAGACATCCAGCTCTGAAACCAACTTCAATCGATTTCTTGTAGTCAATTTAGGTTATATACCGAACCTGTGTTCTCAATTTTGGTAGGGCCATTCGGAAACACAGTCTTATTTTTCTCAAAAGTAACACTACCCGAATTTCTATTAGTCCAAAGCCATCATTTAGAAAAAGTGAAGAAAAAAAAGAACAAAAGTTTTGTAAAGTCTATAATATTTATATTCGTACAGCTCATTCCACATGAATTCTCCCAAATTTCTACGTTTCATTTTTCTATTTATGACTATTCTGAGACTTTCTATATCAAAAAATAAAATGGATACCCCATCTTCGTACCCTCTCCTCTGCCCCCTTAACAAAAATGACAAACGTTCAAATTTAAACGCGTCTAGCCTTTTAATTTGATAAACTGTTAAACGACGATCGGTCGATTGATAAAAAATTCGCGAAACCCCGTTTCCGAATGGTCGCAACGGGACTCATCGCGTATTATCACGTTACACATGAAATATCGTGTTGCAAGGTTCAACATCGAACAAGCCGCGCCATTATCCTTCCCTCCGTTTTCGTTCTGCAATTTAATCTACGACGCGGAATACCTTTCCTCTTATTGCGCCGGCTGATTTAAGCACAGCGAGGAATAGAGGCGCGCGAGGTCCTTAAATTAAGCATCAACGGATTAACGAGCCTCGACGAATACCGAGCGAGCTACCCGGCGTGTATCGGGTCAGGAATTATATTCTGTTTCCAGCAACAGAGTACAAGCTTAATCCAACTACGGATGGAGTAGTTCACGGAGGATCTCTTCTCGAGCCTACCGAGATAGGAGTCAGGTTTCTTTCGATGATATATGACTTTCGTGGTACGGCTAAAAGAACAATTCAACGACCATCCCGTGGAAAAACTTACGCCTCTTTATTGGAGAACGGTGTCATCGTCTGGTGAATACGATGCTGTTGAAATATTCCCATACAAATTGGAAACGAAAGTCTCTGACTGTTGTGTATTCGTACAGGCTGTGTCATAATACGTGAGCATGGCTTCAATGATGAATTTAACGTGATAGGAGTTAGGTTATCTTGGAACTTTCGAAAAATCGAATTCTGGCTGTGTTTCCGAATGGCTCCACCAAAATTGAGAACTCAGGTTCGGTATATAACCAAAATTGACTACAAGAAACCGATTAAAGTTGGTTTCAGAACTGGATGTCCTACCGTTTTCGAGATACCGTGGTAAGGTTAGGTTAAGTTAGATTAGGTTCTGTGTATGCGCAGTATCGAATAGCGCATGGGCAGTATTGAATAGCGCATGCGCAGTATCGAATAGCGCATGCGCAGTACTGAATAGCGCATACGTAGTCCCAAAATTGTACACAAATTTCTTACCACGATATCTCAAAAACGGTAAGACATCCAGCTATAAAATCAATTTTAATCGGTTTCTGATAGGAAATTTAGGTTATATACCGAATCTGAGTTCGCAATTTTGGTGGGGGCATTCGGAAACTTATCCCGAATTTTTGTTGTTGTTGGCTTAAAACAGTTTTTAGAACGTCGAAAGTAATTGCAATTGGTGCTGGAATAGCAGAGTAAAAGCATGGTAAATTGAAAACTGATTTTCTTATTCAAAAAATATTGTTAATTAAAACTTTAAATGCTTTTTTTTGCTACGTTTTTTTAATTGATGAACGATGGAACTCGAAGAATTTTGAATCGATTTACTTCAAATTTTTACAGCATCTTTAAAAATAAATTATCAAAAGAAGTACACAGGGATTTTACGATTCATTCCAAATTTTCTGGGTTATAGAAAATTGTATACAGAATTTTTTATCTAGAAATGAAATTTTTTATTTAAATGTACACCATTTCGTCAAAAATCCATATGTATTTCTCTAGAAAATTGTATGTATGTAATAAAAATTCTTTTTGATTTCCCCTAGGATCAAATAGTGACCACTTCTACTGCTCGCCGCGGAGGGAGTTATAATTTCATGTAAATAAGTAATTATATTTAAAATCACAATTTTATAAGTTTTTGTTATCGTGATCGTTTTTCAATCTTTGGTGATGTATGTTACAAAAATAATAAAATTTTTGTATGAAATGTTGTGTACCTATTATAGGAAAATAATCTCTTTCTAATATGTGGAGTCCCATATTCATGATTTATTAGAATACAATTTAAAAATAAATTTGTTGACTTACAAAAATTATTATAAAATATTTAATTATTTAAGATCAGATGCTTCCAAAGAGGAAACAATAAGTAAAGAAAGGAAACAGTAAATAATGTTATTATATTACATATAATAAATTTTCAAATAAAGAATAATAAGAAATCATTCAAATTGGAATTGTAACATTATAAACCATTATTCCACTTGCCTCCCCATATTAAGGGCACCCTGTTCCCAATATGGAGAGATCGCATTTTCTTTTAAACATACCTCTCCGTATTGGGCAACTATCCATTAATATACAGAGTGTTCCAGTACCCAATCAACTCTGCTTCTTGACACAGTCGAAGAAACAACAAAGTTATCAGCATCATCCTGATCAGCATCACCCATCGTATCTCACAAATCCGTCATTATCTCTCATTCTCACAGGCTTCTCAAAAACCTCCCAGTTACCAAGGCGAAAAAACGTTAACAAAAAAGCATCATCATCACTCAGTCCCAGCATTAATCTCAGCACCCAAGCGATCACCCTGCAAAGAAGGATAAGTCACCCGTCCCTTCCTCCCGACCCTACAAGACGATCATCACGAATAGGATCAAGACATCGACCTATCGACGTGGCATTATCGATATAACCAGCCTATCGATGGATTCCACATATACTCTTAAGGCTGAATTTTCTCGTTTAGGTAGGCTTGCCACTTTGTGGGGGCAGAAATTTAGTATTTTCGTGAAATGTTGAAAAAAATATAGTATTTCCAGGTAAATTTAGGAAAATAGATATTATTTTTTTTTATTTTATTTATTTTTCTATGTATATTTATTGTTAGTTTGTGCTTTTAATATCAAGGAATTATTTTTTATAAAGCAACTATAAAATTCTCTGCGTTGTGTATTGATATTAATTTAAATTAATAGCCCATTTTTAATTAATTTATTTGTAGTTTCATTTCTTTCTTCTGCGGACCACGGAGAGAGCCCTAATTTTTAGCAAATTCCGTATTCCATATTATTTTCATTTTTCAAATTTTATATTGTTCCTTTAAAAACTATTCTTCTCCACATTTAATTTTAATATCCTTGTATACATTTCATAAGTTTGAGTCTTGATTAACATAGGCTCCGCTGTTCAAGGGTTAATATTCATAACTGACAACTGACAATGAGACTCACTGTAGTAATTAGGTTAGATTAGTTAGGCCAATAATTTAATTTTTATTTAATTTTTATTTAATCAACTATGAAGTGAAAATATAATACTTTGTGTAGTATATTTTGTTTCATCAGTGTATAATAGAGGTGGCAACCCTACCCTTAGAATATTTATCCATCCTCGATAATATCACGAAAGAGCTATCATTGGAAACCAGGGTGAATATGACAAACATGTAAGTACATATTTTGATTTTAAATTATCATTAAACGTCGCGATTGTCACGTGAAAATGCACCCTTAAGAAGGATCTATCATCAGGGAGGAAGACTGTAGAGCGGAGCGTGTGCGGAGAGGTCTCGCGCGTGTTTATGTTGGTGCAGAATACGAATCGAGTTCCATTGAGACAATTGGCAATTTTCGACGCCGAATATCCGTCGGAAGCGGCGGTAGCGCCCACGGCCACTCACTTGGCAAATTGGAGGCCAGACAATAAATTGCAAACGGTCGTACATACGTGTACAAAGAGGCGTACACGGGGCTTGCGCTCGCCTCGTCATCGGCATAAGGACCGCACGCAGTAACATTACCATACGGTCGCAGACGAATTCATTGGCTATGCCAGGGCGTCTTCCGTTCACAGGCAGAACGGTTGTCAGTCCGGTTTGACCCGACTTAGATCGTACGTGAGGAGCTGTTACGGTCGGCACTCATCAAACGCGAGGAGAACTCCACGGGCCCCGAGTGCACGTCTCTCCTCACCCTTTCCTAACCGGCGAGGAGAGACCGGACAGAGGTTATGTATGTTCCGTTTCGACCTGCGAGCTACGATACACGTTAACTAAAAGGGTGCTGGCTGTTTTGTCAATTTGTTATGACTGCTTTTTTTTTTTAACGGACTGAAATAGACTTTCTCGTTTAGGGGAGGATCGATACACTTTGAAGAAGAAAGCCGTGTAAGGCGAAATGAAAAAGAAACTTTATTGGGTGTAGAAATTAATTAGGTGCCTTTAGCATTAAGCCTTCTTAATTGCTATTTTAAATTTGAATATTTTCTCGCGTTTATGCGCACTTGGAAAGGTGGCAGGAGAATATGATGACAATAAAAGGGAAGGGGGAACGACGTGGCCACTAAGGGTGAATTAGTCACTTGAATTTTAAGGAGTATAAATGAAATTTTAATTTCAGAATTATCAAGGCATTTTTTACAAAGTAATTATAAGAGTCCCGGCATTCTGGGTAGAAAGCTTTATTTCTTTTCCTCGCCATTTAACCCTTGGATGGCCACAATTTTAAGTTAATTCTGAATTTCATTATTTTCATCTTCAAAATTTGATAGCGTTCCTTTAAAAATTATTCTTTTAATATATAATTTTAGAATTAGGAAAGAAATAAAGTCAATTGCTTTTAGTTTAAAAATGATATTAAATAGTCAAGATTTTAAGCTGTAGAAAGTTAAAATTAGTATTTTTTTTCTTAATCAGAAAATATAAAATCAAACCTAAGTTTAATTTTTATGGATAAGAAACGAAAGTTAAACTATTTAGTCAAATAAGTAGTAAAATTATTAACTATTTTTTTTCTTAATCAGAAAATATAACATCAAACCTAAGTTTAATTTTTATGGATAAGAAACGAAGGTTAAACTAATTTATTTGACGTCTGTCATATACTTGATCAATTTTCTAAGTTTTATCTATTATTTAATTTAAAAGAAAAAAGAAGGACATTTGGGGCGTGATGGACACCGCTATTGGGGCGATGTGGGTACTGATTCCGTTTGCCCATACGAAATTCAGCGAAATCTTAAAAAATAAAATCTCTGTTGGATCATACTAAAAATTATAATAAAACACTATTGTGGGCATAACACCCCATAGTAATGGCCATGTTACATTTACCCAAAAATGACACTATCTACGTTCTTCATAAAAACTATAAAGATAATGAAATTATTTACAAAGGACAAGTTGAAATGATATAAATTTAAGATTATCGATTGTTTATACATTGTTTGATTTTTAATTTTTGATTGTTAGATTACTTAAAAAAATAAATAGCATTGACAGTGGCTATGAAGTTCCCCTTCCCCTATGTCTATAATTATTTCAAAAACCGATCGTTCCATTTCTATAAGCCTATTATTTTATCTGAAGAAATTCTAAATGATATCAAATTTGATAAGCAGCTAACACCAATGAATTCTGTTCCAATTATTTGAACACCAAGTCAGCAAGCAACAAGTCGTTCAACATCCCATTGATTCTCTCGGTATACAGGATTATCGATCGTTCGGATTCCCATGCTATCTGGCCATCGCTTACCCCGAGTCAAAGGTATTCTCACCGTGAGCCCACAGAGTCCATATATCGTGGCATCGTGATGCCATTAAAATATGGGGGTACGCACGATACGCATCTGCCTGCCTCTATGTGCAATTACGATGAAGCTGGCATTGCACCCCAATGCACCGATCCCGGGAAGCCCGCGAAGAGACGTTCTTCTATTCCGTGCCTCTTCATGGGGGCTTATTCACCGGTATTCTCCCTGGCATACGTATATATCTTGTGGGAACTTCCTACGCGTCACGTCGAAACCATAATCTGTGCTTCGAAACGAGAACGATACGGAGGACATTAAGCTTCACCTTGCATTTAAAGTAGGGGAAGATGGAGTAAGATGGTGAATATTATTTTGGCTTCTTTTACTAATACATACCAGTTTTTATTGTTATGCCATTTTGACATATAGGTCGATAGTAAAGTTCAGCATGGTAGAGCAGATATTAATGAAAACAATGGAAAATGAAAATGAAATCAAAATTTCACAAGTGTAGCTTGTAATATTTTCACATCGTGTATTAGTAAATAGAAAGATTAATAAAGATAAGTATAGCATGGGAAGTGAGTTTTGGTATTTATAAGAGTGCAGAATTAGTATCACATAGCGATTTAGAATGGTTTCAATATTTAATTGTTATTCTGATATTATTTATCTGTTAAATCTGAAATCTGGATACATTGGAAGAATAGTTTATAAATAAATAGTGTAAAGTTTAGAGAATAATAAAAATATGAAATAGAAAATTATATATAAATTTGGGCCCTCTCCAGGGTCCGCTGCATATTCGAATGATTGTTTTACCTTACAATTAATGTATTTCAAAATTACCAGAGTTATCACGATATCATGAAATTATATTAAAACATCGAATAGTCGATATGTGTCCAGGATGTGATGAATTATGTACAGCTCCTCCTTCAGAGGGCTGAATGCAATGTTGCAGGTGCCAAAAATAGTGGCATAAATCTTGCACCCCCACCGAGAATGGATTATTCAAATGTCAAGATTGTATTTGCTACATCGACATAATCAACTTACCAGTTAGATCACAATCTTACCCAACGAGTGGATAAGATGGCGAAAGTTAGTTTTACATCTTATACCAAAGATAACTATAAAATTACTTTTTTCTTTACATATAATTTTATTACAACGACATGTAAGATTATTATAGTAAAATACAGTACTATTTTCTTTTTTGTATAAGAAATAAAACAGTTAGGGTAACGTATACAGTTGTTGATTCCTATACAACGATTAACCCTTTTTGTAAAACAGTAAAGAATATAATATAATGCCTTTTTAACCTCGGACGGCGGACCATGAAGAAAGCCACATTTCTAATTTAATTCTGTACCTCATATTATTTTCATTTTCTAGAAATATAATTTTGTTATTTCTACACGTATGATTATTATAGTAAAATGCTATTTGTTTCTTTTTTTGTATAAGAAATATACTTCTAAAAGAGCAAGAAATATAATACAATGCATTTTTTAACTTTCGGGTGGCGGACCATGGAGAGAACCACAATTCTTATTTAATTCTGTACCTCATATTATTTTCATTTTCTAGAAATATAATTTTGTTATTACTACACGTACGATTATTATAGTGAAATGCTATTTTTTTCTTTTTTGTGTAAGAAATATACTTCTAAAAGAGCAAGAAATATAATATAATGCATTTTTTAACTTTCGGGTGGCGGACCATGGAGAGAGCCACAATTCTAATTTAATTCTGTCCTCATCTTCTAGAAATATAATTTTGTTATTACAACACGTACGATTATTATAGTAAAATGCTATTTTGTTGCGTAAGAAATAAAATAGTTATACTTATTTTCACTTAGGGTATCCATCTTACCCTACCCTCCCCTAGTTACTAGCATTATAATTGAAGCTACCATAATCATATATACAAAAGAAGATAACAAACACATATAATTTGTTCGTTTTCCATCATTTTCCAGTATACACAATACATCCCTGTCGCCAGGGTCTTTCATTGATGAAAGAGAAAAAGGAAAGTGCCGCCTATTGAAAATAAACCCGAGGCAGAGAACTCGTATTTCGGCGAGTAGAAGAGAAGGAAGTCTCGCTCGGTTGGTGGTCCCAGGCGTCACAGTGTTTTCAAAACTAAATATTATTAGAATGGCTGCACAAGTAGCGGACAAGTGCAGACAGGTTCCAACTTGTTGCTGTGCTTCTCAAGGAACAGCAGCAGCAAGTGTTCCCGTTTTCCAGGGATTTCAAGGTTTAAAGGCCGCTTTTTTTCTCGAGTGTCCTTCTTGCCGAAAACCCAAGGGTGGTTTTCAAGCGAAGGAAGAAAAGAGATTCCCATGAAACAGGCTCTTTCTGGTGCCGATTCGACCGATAGGACCTTTCCCTCTCGTTTTCTACTTCGCCTGCTTTCCACAATTTCTAACTTGTATCTACATCCACGCTCACGCACACAGACACAGATTTTGTGAGAACTAACGGCATTCGTGTTTTTCAGAATCCACGAGAATCATGTAATCCCTGGAGACACGTTATTTATGCCCCTTTTTCCCTTCGTGCCTCGTGTTTTCCGCCCCTTTCGGACCAAAGGGGGTGCGCGATCGCCCAGATGCAATTCATTGTGAAAATTTAATTTATTTCCACGAAAATCGAACCCAACGCGATCCATCATCGATAATTAACTCGACACGTTAATTGGAGTCGAATTTAAAGAAGGGCTGCTACTTAGGGTGAAATTTCAATTAACTGATTACTTTATGTTTGAAACGATAAAAATGTCGCGTTTTGGATAAGAAATTTCGATTCTTTAATTGAATATTGAGATAAAGATTCGCAAGCTGTGGGAGCGGCGCATCCGGTCCAATCATCTCCGTCATTATATGCAGATCGTAGTCGAACATAAAAATTCATGTGGCTCGTGCCACATGAATACCACGGTCTGTCAAATCACCGACAGCACGAGAAAATTCTAAAGAGTTCAACTTTGCGCATTCAGATTCGCATTTGAGCACCTTGCGACGAATACAAACAGCATCTATTTTTATCAAATTTACTCTAATCTCAGTTATCTTTATTAGAACCCGTTCTAATATCACCTATCTTTATTAAATTTATTCTATCCTAAGCTATTTTTATATCAGAATCTCTCCTACTGTCACCTATTTTTATTGTAAACAAGAATTAAGTAACTCTTGAGAATAGTATAATATTAAACATTGTCGATGAAATTTTATTTGTTATTTGATTCGTTTGTTCTACGTTTGAAAAAGGAATTTATTTAAATTCAATAGACCCTCGTTATATTGCCACAGAAAATGTTTCAAGCTTCCAAACTTTCAGTTGAAGGAAAAAAGGGGGATAAATGATGGTGGAAAAGTGGCAGTAATATGCTTGAAAATCCATGTGAGAATCAAATCGCTAACGTGCCAATATAACTAGAGTCTACTAGAATTTGAAGAAAAGCCCGCATCGCGAAAATTTGGGACAGCCAGAGATTCGCGTTTCCCACATGCCTCTTTGGCTTCGCGTACGACTTCGTTCGACAGAAAGTTAGCAGGGTCGCATCAGGTAATGAAATCCGTTGTATGGGTACCCATATGAGTGTATCTGCGAGTGCGTAGCGTGGCCTAGTTCCACGAACGGCAATAGAAAAATCAGTGTCAGTAGGGAACAGATAGGAATTCCTTGGCGAACCGTGGGAGAGTCCTACAGGACGATTAGCCATTGAACTCTCTCTCTTCTTCCGGTCTTTTATCTATGCGAAGACAGATTTCTCTTATTGCTTCGCTAGAACTTCTTCAGATGGGAAAATGTTCTTTGATCAAATCTCTCTATGAATTCTTCCACCGGCTTTTGATTAACTCTTTACACTTTAAATATTTTTTCGTAGGATCAATTTTTAAAAATTGAGGGTTCTCCTTTTTATTCGTTTAAGGAGACTTTCTCATTAAAAGACAAGGAACTTGCTTTTGAAGTCAGGAGTCCTACATGGTGCTGGAATAGCTAATTAAAAGTAAATCACTGGAACTGTACCTAATTTTAATAAAAGAAACAGGAGAATGTAAAACAGATCGACTTGCGAATTTTACGGACAGTGGTCAAGTTCACAAAGAAAGTTATGAATCGATTAGAAAAATTCTTGTAGTATTCTCTTTGTTATTGAATTGGTTATCGTATGAATCAAAATGGTGAATTTTGGTACACAAGTTTTTCTATTATTGACACTTTTATATGCAAAATTGACCACTTTTCTAACAACTTGCATAAAACACTGCCATTTTGCTTTTTGACTCATAGTGGTTCATACCATAGTCATTGATAGGGTAACGTAAAGAGTTGTTGATCCCTATATAATGATTAACCCTTTTCCTAAATAAGTAAGAAACATAATACAGAGTTCATTGGATATACAAATTTTTCATTAAATTTTAAGTTTAAAAAGAGGGGTTATTTTAAATGTAGATATTTTAAAGGATAAAGTTAAACAAATTAATGAAAATAAAATTATTAAAATATTTAAGTAATTTATAGCATTAAAATAAATATTTTGAATTTTAAATGTTCATTTATTTAAAATTATATTTTCTGAAAAAAAGAAATTTGGTATTTTATTACGTTTCTTAGAACCATGGAGAGTGCCATAATTTTAATTTAATTCAGTACTTCATATTATTTTCATTTTTTAAATTTTACACTGTTCCTCTAAAAATTATTCTTCCAAAACAGAAAACTCTTTTATACTCTTTTTTTCACCCCGTATTTTACAAGCAGTGCAGTGACTCCCATCTACAAATGGCACCACAAGGACCACAAAACAATGTTTTCATGAATAACGTACAAATAAAGGACAGCAAATTTTTTCACAATATGTTGTATATTTTAAGAAAAAAGAATTCCTAAAAATCATCTATATTTTAAGCGATTCGATGTGAAAGTCCCTTTAAATAAATTACAGTAGGTACTTGATAACTCCCTGTTAATATGGACTGATGTTAACACGCGTGCGTTCTACTCTCCCGTTCGATAAGTTCCTGTTTCCTAGAATTATCTAGATTCTACCTCTAGAACCTCGGAAGAAAGGAATTATCGAATTGTTATAGAATTAACGATGTTAATTAACATCTCTAGACCGGTTGAATTATCACCGAGCATATTTCAAGCGAAATAAGTTGCAATTTAAAAAGGACCACTCGCGGTTGATTGGCGAGCTGTTAAGGGGTTAACCAAACAATGTCTTCCCGTGCATTCTTGCCGGTAATTTATGGCAGAATATTAGGGTACCATGAGCCACCCGAAACTTCAGCCACGGTCAATGCACTGTCGCACGTGGGCGTGCTTCCATTAGGAACACTGTGTCGCATTCCTTTGCGAATTTCTTTTTTTTTAACGCCTTTCTGCTCCTCCTTTTTCTCCCTCCTTTCTCACGCGGTTTCATAATCACACGCATAATAGGAGGTGCAACAGGAAGGAACGCGGTCGAAGAAATTTATAATCGGAAATGAGATGAATTGAAGAGAAACCTTTTTAAGGGGTACCTCTGATAAAATAAAATAAATTGATTTTTCAAAAATTATATATTTTTCTAGAATATTTTTCCCAACTTTTATTTAAGAATTTAAAACTACTGGATTTATAGCTTCAAAAGTTGTAAGGAGTCGCATCTACTAGTAAGACAATTGAATTTTAAAAATGTTTTACTCGAAATGCAGTTTTCAAAATTGGTACCGGAAATATTTAAGAGACTACTGAATCAATTTGGATTAAACTTTGTGGTAATGTTCTTAGGACTAAAATCTAGTACCTAACGAAGCGAATATCTGATTCGTGCATTTTTTCTTTTTTTATTAACAAAAGAAGTTGAAAATTTATATTGGAAACTGCAAATTTAGGTTCAAACACCTACCATTTTGTAACATATTAATATTTGCAAAATCAAATTCGACAAATACTGGTTCCTTTTGTCTACCTTTATGTAAAATTAAAAGAACTTGGTTCAATATGGTATATCTGGTACCGCAGATGGTGTTTTGGTGAAATGGTTTATAATTAAATGGCACCATTTTCTTCTGTCGGTAAATGTATAGTTCAAATTTTCAGAAATTACTAAGGAAATTACATGTTGAATTTTTAATAAACAATAATTCTGCGTCTACAAACAAATTTTTAAATTTTACTTCTTATTTACCAACAGAAAAAACAGTTAGAAAGTCTGAGGGTGTTTCCATTGCCAGATCGGAATCCACGAACAAAGATGAAGTTACTTTACTTTAATATGTTAGAAAGAATTATGGAACACAACGATTTATTTAACAAACCCGGTAATGTTTTCAATATGGATGAGACTGAGTTGCAATTAAACAACCGCTCAAGTCACGTTCTAGCAAAAGAGGGATCCCTTGCAGTCGTTACTCACGATCAGACCTCTACTGGAAAAGGGAAAACGATTACAGTAATCACTTGTAATGCTGAAGGGACTTTCCTGCCACCTGCATGCATATTTAAGGGCAAAAACAAAAAACAAGAATTTCAAATCGGAATGCCTCGGGTCTGCTATTTTCATGTCTCAGAAGTCGGCGTATACAGGGTGTCTCAGTTTCAGTGATCCAAAAGCAAGTGGGTGATAGAGGACATCATTTCCGACAAAAAAGGTCCTATAATAATATGCTCGATTTTTGATGGTTCAAAAGTTATTTCAATTTCAGTGATTTGCTCATTATTTCCTACTTTTCGCAACAAAATCGATCACTATGACTAAAATACTCTGTAGATTGTTTTCAAATTCAGCTTACATGTACTTGATTAATGTGGCTATCAAATTGTTTTCTATTTGCTGGAAAAGTTTATGAAATATCTCTTTATTTTGAATAATTATCGATTTTGGTGTTTGATCTTTAATTTTAAAAGTATCGTTATGAAAGAAAATGTCTTCACGAAAAGTGTGTTTTCTATTAGAAAAATTATCTCGATTCGTGGACTCAATCGTATAAAATTTGGATAATCTTACTACAAACGGATTCTGTTGCGAAAGGTAGGAAATAATGAGCAAATCACTAAAATTGAAATAACTTTTGAACCATAAAAAATCAAATATATTATTATAGGACCTTTTTTGCTTTTGGACCACTGAAACTGGGACACCCTGTATATATTTATGAATTGGTTAAAAATCCATTTTGTCCCAAGGAAACTAAAGGGAACAGTGTTGATACTTCTTGAAGATCATTCAACTCCAACTCGGTGGAGATGCTTGAGTTTATGTCCTTATATTTATATCCTTCAGAGAGAGCAGTTTTTAAATCAATGAAACATTATTTTTATGAGCCGTCGTTTTGCACGATTGCAATTTGGACGGTTGGGGAAAATCTGCAACGTGAAAAAATGCAATTTCTGGTATTAACCCCTTGCCCTACTTTGACGAGTCTGGCTCGTGTCGCACCTACAGTTCTAATATGACAAAACTGAACCGTATCTATATTACAATTTGGAATATAATTTCAATTAGAATTTGCACAACCGGGAATCTGTAAATACAATACACGCACAACATTTCAATTTCCTTGATTTGCCTCGATATTATAGCAGTGAGTAGTTTGGAGTTTTGGTAACTTGGTAATTTGGTAAAAAATGAGCTTTGGCAGACGCAAATGCTGAGAAAATGGTACGGCAAAGGGTTAAAGCCACAGGTGTTGTCCCTCTGAATCCAGCTGCAATACCAGATCATGCATTTTCTAAGATCGAAAATCATGATAGCACTCAACTGGACTAGTTTGACAACGATCCTGGTCCATCTAACGTAGTCTCTTCTCATTTAAATTCAAATTATATCGACCTGAATCGATTAGGCACTTCTTGAGATCTTGTTGCTGAAATCGATAACGGGAAAGAGGTACATCAACTGAAATTCTTTAAGTTATCGTTCCTCTGCTGCTAAAGAAATTTAGCATATTCGCAAGCAAGCTGAACAACGGGATAAATTATTCACTTCTGAAGAGCATATGGCATATGGCAAAGGCAGAAAAGGAATTTAAGAAACAAAATCCGCTAGGAAAAGAAAAACTAAAAAGAAATCTGAGTAAAAAATAGACACCTCGAATAGTGACGAGGACATTGACACTTTGATATCACGCCTTTGACACCAATCATTGCATAGGATGCGGAGAAAATTATTTTGAAACTAGAAAGAAAGAAGATTGGCTGATAGGTGTAATATCTGTTGAATGAAAGACCTACAGCAATAGCCCAAAGAAGACCTGAGTGGTCAAAAATGAAAACGGATAAAAATTGGTAAAAATCAGTGATAACCAGTTTTCTTTGCTACCCTGAAACGTATGGCCATTCAGGGAAAGATGGTCAATTACATCTTTTCTTCAATTGTGAAATTTGTCTATCAAATAACAATTTTTCTTTTCATGTTATCAATACATAAATAAAAGATTAAAGATTTGTTTTATCTTGTGCTCCTTGCTTTAGGTCGGCTGTAGGAGACTTCTAAAAAAAACTATAGCCATCACCCGAACTTACCCTATATGTTAAATTATTAATAAACAATAATTCTGCATCTGCAAATAAATGTTTTAATTTGCCTTCTTATTTAACAACTCAAAAGTATGTCACCCCTTAATTCATTCAATAAAAAATAATAAAACATAGTAAAATATTGATACAATATTACTAAAAAAGAAAATGCAAAGTATGAATGCAGGCTAATAAAAACTGAACCCTGAAGAAAAGCAATGAAACTGTCGTAAAAATATGGTCAACCGAGGCGCCACTGGTAGAAAAATTTAATAGTTAGACCGCTTAAAAAAAGAAATATAGATGGTTTATTTTATGCAGCTGCCGATGCAGATGTTATACCGTTATATTACAGAGGAGAAAATCTTGTATGTACAAGTACGTACACTTTTAACGTGGCCTCTCAGCGAGGCGTATAAAATTGGGGAAGTTCTAAGAATCTGTTTATTTTTATAGCATATAAACAAAGAGTAAAATGTTGATATAGTGCCGTCATAAAAACCGCCTCCTAGGGGATTATTTGTATTAAAGATGTGGAACACTTGTAGATTCCTGCTTCCTTGTACGGCTAACAAGATAATTTGTCGCATCGGTTGTAAATAAGAAAACTATGCGTTTTGGAGGAAAATAATCTAATTTTCGTTTCGGAAGATAATTAACAGCAGGAGGTCCCATATATTATGTAGGTCTATGCCTTCCACCCCACACCGCACCCCCACTTGTTCATAAACGTTTGCACGGGAAACTTTGAATTGAATAGGGTAAGTCCGGTAGAGATGAAACACCTTTTTTAAAATGTCTGTAAATCAAATATTTTAAAAATAATGAATATTGTATTCGATAGGTAATTAGCATGGCACGATATCTTTATAAACAGCTGCAAAATAAAATTAATTTTTTTTGCTATGGTCCATCTCTCCCTGACTATTACAGGTGAGATGGACAACCTTTATCAAAGTTATATTCCTTGTTAAATTGATCAATTTAATAATTATTAATTCAATTTAGCTATTAATTGATCAATTCAACTATTAATTGATCAATTTAATTATTAGCTAATAATTATTATAATAGTTAATAATAATAATTATATAATAGTTAATAATTATTAACATCGACAAATTACATATAACTAATGAATACTTATTCTTTTTCCACAACGACTACAGATATTTTTAATCTTTATGCATCTCTCGTGAAACCAAAGACAGCAAACGAAAATTTGAATAAATTGAAATAAATAGTGTCGATTATACTAAGATACTTTAAGCGTGGTTGTTTTAAAAATTACTGTTATAAGTTAAAGTTATACCTAAATGTTATTAAAATTTAATTTATGAAAATGGTACACTCGTCTGCTCAAATAACAAAATGATTTTATTTCTTAGAGTTGGGTAACAAAATTGTTGTTCTCACCAGAAATTAAAATGTTAATTTTTATCAAAATTTAATAAAATTGAAAATTTGAATTTATAGGTACCATTATACCAACAGATCGAATGATGGTGTTCGACAGATATTTAAAAAAATACGTATCTGGTCTATCTCTTCAGGACTTATCGTATTTACTTATTTATTTTTTCTAAGCTTTTAATATTAATATGGTATTTCGAGAATTTCTACATTCCCTATATCGCTATTTTCCCTAGGGAAATCTGATTTGATCGCGATTTCCTCCCACAGGAAAACTGGTTTTCATCCTTTCCTATATGCATCCTCAGGAAAAATGATAATATAGGGGGCCCCATATATGTATATAGGAATCTGATCCTATCACTTACGTGTGAACGTTTACACAAAAAAGTCTGTAATATTTAACGATTAAAAATCCTACTATTTTATTTCCAAGTTACTTTTAATATTCAAATCATGAAAATTATGATTTAAAAAATTTCTGTTTCCCCTATATCGCTATTTTCCCTGAGGAAGCCTAATTTGCTCGCGAGTGTACATACAGGAAGGTTGTCACGTGCCTAATTGCAGTGGTATCCCCCCGTGATTATGGCTGAATCACGCGAAACTCGTACGCACAGCTAGCCACCATAGAAGAAAGCAAGGTTCCCCCTTTTCTTCGATAGTTATCGTTTCTCGTCCGCGCGTAGTTAAACACCATATGGTTGCTTTTTGTTCCGTCGAGGAAATGGCGAAGGGAGGCAAGGTTATTTATTACATTTACCTTCATACCTCTACGGAAGTCTGGGCTATTGCACCGAAGCCTATTGTCGTTCGAAGAGTGAGCAGGTTCTTCGTAAGAAGAATAGAGAAGCCGTGTGTCTCGAAACTTAACGCCACCAACGTCACCCCTTTTGTCTTTTTCGACCGGACAAATCCTCGAATTTGTTTACAGCCCCGTTGGGAATTAATCGCACGCGAACTTCGCCGTGGAACGTTTCTCGGCGAACGTTTCGGTTAAATCGTCGCCCATTACGAGGGTTGCGAACAACCGTTTCTCCCTTGTAATTTGTCTTCGTTGGCCGACTACAAGGACGGTGAAACAGGAAAACACTGGTCTTAAATATGACCGACAAAGTATACCGTTTCGACCTGGTTCTGTTCAATTAAGAAAGATAGGCAACTAAGTGTCCTGTTCAGACCTGGCTCGTTCAATTAACAGGGACAGGTTCAAAGAAGAAAAAGAGGGGCTTGGAAAGATAAGGATGTCACGTTTTAATTTATCTGAGCGATTATTTAAATAATCATTTTAGAATATTATGAACGATCTTTGCATAACCCTGTATTGGCTTGTGTAATTTTGAGATAAGATATCTCGGATTTCTGTGGTAATTTCAAAATATTCTTCATGTTTCTCACTGTGCACCATTGTGACTTATGAGTAGGACAATGTATATTGCCTGAAAGTTATTGATCTCTGTATAATGATTGATTGTTTTCTTAAAAAAGCATTTGGAGCAAATATTCAGGGTTCGAAAGATAATTATATTTTACGCGGACGTTAACCTAAAGTTAAACGTATAATTTTTTAACAAAAGAGTTGCATGTAAGGGACAGTGTGAAATTTGGTAAACGAAAATAATATGAAATGCAAAATTAAATAAATTAAAATTGTGTCTTTCTCCAGGGTCCGTCATCCGGTGATTGAGAAACGCATTATATTATATTTCTTATTTTTTTTAGGAAAAGAATAAACAACTTATAATAATTAAATTATAGAATAATGGAGCAAATGTTGTGCTTTAGAGCTTCATTATCATTTAACAATACACGTAACATAGAAAATTCGCCCTATAGAGAATTAATTTTCGTAATTTTCACGAAAATACAGGTTCAAAAGAAATAAAAAATATCTAAAAAATGGAAAGATTAAATAAGTCCTACAGAAACGGAAAAATTCTATTAATGAGGGAAAGTCCTCTAATATTACGCTCACTTATTAACAAAACTTTACCACCTTATAGAACTCGGCAAGCTGAATATATCTATACCCTATTTTGGGGGCAGACATCTAATTATTTAAAAGATATTAACATTACGTTATAGGTAACAAAGTAATTTAAATTTTATAATAAATACAACGTAATTAATAAATTAATTTAAAAAAATAAATTTTCTAATTAAAAACAAAGAAATAGGGAACCGAGATTTGAACTGGGAACCTTTGGATTTGCAAACATTGTAATTAACTTTAATTGTTAACACATTTTCCACCTCCAATAAATAAATTAGATAAGCACTACCACTTATAATTAACAATACCTGAAGATTAAAAGGTGTAACCTGTCTTTTCAGTTTTCTCTTAATGGAAGTACATCTAACTTTCGTTATTTCAACTAACAATAAGTTGTGAGTTTTTAATAATAATCAAAAGGTTATTAACTGATTTCTCTTCAACAGCCAATACTGTCAAAAAGACTATTAATAAGCTTCTGGTAGATAAAGTGTTAATGGTTGGATTGCAGTTTCCCGGGTAATTGATCTCGACTATTTTATCGAATAAATCAAGATCGGAGAAGACGATAGAAAGTGTCCCGAGGTCGACATCACGTGGCATTACAAAGTTATGGCCATTTTAAAAAATCACAATTTTTCAAAAATTTTCCGATAATTTCAAATTCAAAAATAACCTAACCTAACCTAACCCAATCCAACTTATCAGCTAGAATAGCTAGCCTTTGAATTAGCTTAGCTTAGTTCTCCTCAGCTAGAAAAGCTAGAATTGTGATTTTTTAAAATGGCCATAACTTTATAACGCCACGTGATATCGACCTCGGGACACTTCCTATCGTCTTCTCCGACCTTGATTTATCCGATAAAATAGTCGAGATCAATTACCCGGGAAACTGCAATCTAACCGTGTTAATATCTAATGAACAATTAGTCGCCTGCCTTCAAGATTGAATAATTCTATATAGTGGCATAATTTTATTAATAAATGAGGGTAACATTTGGGTAACCCCCCTCGTAAGAAGAATCGATTCTCTTCTAATGAATAAAATGATCGCTAAATCAAAGATTTCTCACGAAAGGCATTTCGCGTGTTGCGAAACGTTAAAGAGTACAAAAGACACGACGGAAGTCGTTGGCGAATGGCAATCTACAATGGAGGAAGTACGATCTAAGAGTAGATTGTTCATTTTCCTTAGAGCAATCTAGCGATACGGATGTACGTCGGTCAAAACTCACGAAACGTCACACAAGACTGCCTACGCGTTGGATTTCATCTTCCACGACTTCCTTGCCACCTTGTGGTTACCCTGCGCGCTCTTCTTGCACGTGACCTGATACACCACTAATTTCGTGATTACCCTCGCAACGAGCACGCTGACATAGGAAACTCGATGGGCCCTTTGTTTACCGATAAAGAAACACGTGTTCCATAAGAGAAGACAAGTTTTCTCAGCCTTGTCATGAGAGCAAATGGCCATTTGAATAAATTCCTCGTCGTTTTTAAAAACACTTTTTTCATCGTATTTCATGATTTTTCTCTAATTATACAATGTCGATCGAAAATTAACCTTTAGAGGACGGATAAGTTTTTCCTGATTTTTTATACTTTTTATACATGTACAGTGGTACCTCGGTATACGTCCTGTTTGAACGTGACAAATTTTGCTTGGTACACGACATAAATTTTTTGTGTGAATTTTGCGTCATTTTTATATAATTATCTCGGAGGAAAAATTAAATTAATAATCAATTATATTCGGAGTTGATGTATTATTAACTGACTGATCATACAAGAATATCATATAACAAAATATAACCACGAAATAGGAGGCAATAAAGTTTATTCCATTTAGTTTGTTAATTTTAGAATCTATCATTAGGTTACATTTATATTTTACAAATTAATTATGTTAAATAAACTAGTGAATATTTTTTATAAACTTCTAGGAAATCGTTTAAATGCTGTCCATGACATAAACAGTGTTTAAATTATTTTACAACTTCATCAATGTAGGGAAAATTATCAATAGGAGTTTTTTTTACATGAGAAGGGATTAATCATTTTTACATTACTTTTTATGGGAAAGGTTGATTTGGTATACGTCCTATTCGATATAAGTCCAAACATCAGGAACGGATTAAGGTCCTACACCAAGGTACCACAGTATTAGAGTATTGTAGTTACTATGAAAAATAACACATCCCCTGGAGCCTAAAAATAGGCATCCTGTCCGGTAAATCGACACCTGATATGAACAACATTGACCGCTGAACTATAAAAATGAACTGTAAAAATTCGCTAGAAATTCTTATTTCTTAGAATCTTTATCAAATCATCTGAAAATTCTTCGAATAATTTTCTGTGCGCAAAATAAAGTTCAGCTATATTTTGTTACAGAAAATATTGAAGAACAAAAAATAAATAAATTATTTACTTCAATAAGTTTTCATCTCGAATAAAAACTTATTCGAATAATAAAAGTAATAAATAATTAAAAGTTCAATCATTTATTTGGAAATAACAGGAAAAATCAAATTTTATTTGAAATGAAAATGTCTTTAAATTAAAAATTATTCGCTATTTTCAAATAGTTTCACTCAAAATTTCTATTGAGAGATCTATAAATAAATTTTCATTCAAAGGAATTGTTTCTGATTCTAAAATACTTTCATTTATTGAAAATATGAATCAGAAGATTACTTGAAATAATGCCCAAGATTTTTTATTTACAAACCTTACAATGTTATCCATAACAGATATCTATATAATTATAAATATAAAAAAATGTATCATTTATGTGTAGCTAATTTGGAGAATGGTCATACAAAAATTTCATGGATAAAGAATAACAAATTCACAAGATGGAAATTTTGTGAAAAAAATATTTTTGTTTTGTATGTTTTTGCATATATTACCGTGTAATAAAATATTTAATATTCAATACCGAAAGAGTATCATTTTGTAAAACATGTTGTCATCTCGCACGAAAACTATGAAAAGTATCCTAAGACTGTAAATACATCCCGCCTAAAAATAGATTTCCCGTCCTCTCAAAGTTAATTAACACATTCACAGTCGCTCCCGCAATATGTACCACGTATACTCTCCCTATTGTTCAAAATCCGACCATGCGATATCGCATGATCCATAACCAAAATGGATCTATTCCTTAGGCCCCGCACCAAATATGTTAATAAAAAAAAAAATTTATTAATTCCTCAAATCCAAGTCTAAATTTTAACCAACTCTGTAATTTATGTTTTCAAGTAATAACTGCTTTTCGATTTTCCCATTCAGGTTTATTCTGCAAGGTATTAGTATGCAATTAGCTGGAGGTTCACGGTGTATATCAGTGTCGCAAAGGAAGTGAAGATTTCTGTGAATGCATCTGCTTGCCATGCAGAAGCAGCACATCTTAGCCTCGGCATTCTCATTCTTCTCCTTATAGGCTGATGACGCCAGCAAAGGAAGTTGTAGCATTCCTTCTTGTAAAAATCCCGTTCCTGATGCATAATGCACTCGCAGAAATTTAAACGCGCGCCTTCGATTTGCATGTGTCCATATCGTTTAGTTTTCGTCGCTACCAGAAATAAAATCATGCAAATGAAAACACCGTCGTGCCTCTTTCTTGTTCTTTTTTTTCTTTCGCTTATAATCCAAAAGGTTTTAAAGGTTTTAATTTCGTAAGGTGAGAGGTATGCAGTAGTCTGAAGGAAGCGAGATGCGGTACACCACAAAAGTTTACTGCTCGTTAAACTGCAACTTACACTTTACACCTCAATGCATATTGAAGCTTTATTGTTTTCGCGTTTTATTCTATCTACACCGCTATTTGTATGTGCGATTGTTTCGACAGAAAGTACCTATTGTATTCAGGGGATACATTGCAACAATGTTTTCTTAGAACTCAGAAATATTGGGGTGAATAGGTTGAGCCTTACGGCGGAAGGGAAGAGGCGAATCCCAGGATTCTGAAATTCCAAAATTTTGAGCTTCCAAAATTCTATACTAAAATTCAAAAATTCGAAAGTATTAATATTCAAAAATTCAAAAATTCTAAAGCACTAATATTCTGAAGCACTAAAATTCCAAAATTCAAAAATTCTAAAGTACTAAAATTCCAAAATTCTAAAATACTAAAATTCAAAAATTACAAGATTCCAAAGTTGTAAAATTCTAAAGCACTAAAATTCAAAAATTCAAAAATTCAAAAATTCTAAAGTACTAAAACTTCAAAATTATAAAATTCTACGACTGGAAAATTCTAATATTCTATTAAAGCTAAGGAATCATTAAACTAAATGCAAAAAATGTCTTCTGTTATTAACATATTTTAAGAAATAAAAATAATGACGGATCATAAATATCTTGCCCTTTCTTAACGTTATTCTCACTCAATAAAGCACATTTACATCGACCACCCCGTATTCTCAATTACGCGAAATTCTGATCCCGTTAAATGCACGACAGCGAGTTAAAAATAAGCGAGACCGCGTTAATTTAATCTTAACGACGACAAACGTGACGATCTTCATTGCTAGCAAAATCCAGCCTCTGAACGAGAGAACGAGATCGTTAACTTGAGCCGCTTGATAAGGAGATATTGCTCGAATATGTAAATATTTAAATATAAATTCGAACAAGTGAACAGTAAAATTATGATTAACGTAACGTGAAATCTCCTCGGGGACAACCGTAAAATTCATGAAAAATTTCAATTTTATCATCTTCCTTTTCTCAGAATGATCGTAGACGATCGTGATTAATACATATAAATATGTACCTATATCTGGACCCCAGAGCCAGAGTGTACAAAGTCGACTTTTTTGAAAAAAAGACATTTTACATACTTTCTGTATCAAATTCGTTTTTCCTGATAGTAAAAATTATTATATTCTAAGTCAATCTGAACTTAATTTTATAATTCATATTATTTTCATTTTCTAAATTCTACACTGTCCCTTTAAAAATTATTCTTTCAATATATGAAACACCTTCGTTTGTTAATTATACGTAATTAATTATGTAAATTATATATTTTGTAAGTTTGGATCACAATTGACTCAGGCTCCGCTGTTCAAAAATTAACGCCCTAATTCTGAAGCTCAGATATTCATAAATGACGCGAAAAATTAGCATAAACAGAGAAAATGTTGAATTTCTTTCGCTATAAATAACAGATACATTTCCTGTTCGCATTATCGACGATGATAGGAAGAACGTAGAAAGTGGGTTAATTCGCGACACGTGAAAACCATTAGCCTTCGAAACTAGGGTGGCTCCCCTAGTTCGCCATTTATCCTCCTCCACACTGTCACATGTTTCAGTTACGGGATAATCCGATCGAAATGGTGTTTACAATGTTAAACCGCTGTCCTGCATCTGTTGCAGGGGGCTTTAACGTGTATAATGCTATCTGCAGAGAGATAAAAAGCGAAAGTCAAGTTCATCGTCGAATACTACAATATTTGTTTAACACCAAATTTATTTCATAATGAATGATGCAGATTTACTGTATATAACGAGAAAACTCGTTATATTGCTAAATGAGCAATTTAACGTTCATATAGATTTTAAAGCATGTCAGTGTCATCCTTCTATCATCATAGTCTATAAAAATGATAAATTTCTATCTTCCCTTTCTCCTTCAAATGAGAAGGAGTTTTTTTTGCGCTTTTGATTTTTGACGCCTAGGATTTACAACCGAAAAATCTGAAAAAATTCACAGTCATAAAGAAACATGTCTAGAATATTCTAGAATTTTTTCAGATTCTTTGAATACTAATAAATAGGGAAAATATGGCAAAAACCGTTTTTTCTATTTTACCCTTTAACTACCCTCCCGGTTGAGATACAGTGTTGAAACTTGATGCATAACGGTATTTTATAAGCTATTAAATGGTGCATAGCTCAATAAAATCGGCTCAAAGGCACTTTTGACCATCTTATCCTGCTATACCCTTTTCCGCTTCTACAACCCCGTCCGCGGCCATATAACGAGAGTTTACTGTATTAGAAAAATTCTTCAACATAAACGAAATTTATCTAAATTTTCTCTTACATATTTTATAATTCAAAATCTAATATTAATTAACTAGATTATTGATTATCAAGTGGACAATTTCCAACAGAATTTGATAACATAAAATTATTACAAAATGCCACTTGTGATACATCAATTTAAAGCTTAAAGTTTAATGAAAATGTCTATATGAATGCCTCATTAATATTCCTAATACTAACTAGCTGAGCGTCAGTTATAGCGAATAATAAATCGCCACCCTTTCACTATCATAATCTATGAAGATAATATGCTTCTATCTCCCCTCCCCTTTTAAATAAGTGCTTGGACTTGACAAATTTTGCAATTCTATATCTCCGCCTGTGGCAATATAACGAAAGTCTACTGTAAATGGCGAAATTGAAAATACTGACAGAATTTAGCCATGTATACTTTAGCCTACTTTATTTTACAAAATAATGCTTCGCTATCAAATTCTTCTGAAGTCATTTCTAACTTCTTCTTTTTTATTTATCTGACTCCTCCTTCCATGTGTTGTTCTTTTTGTTTACATCGTCGTTTTCGAAAGAATGCTGTTCGGTCAAGATCGATTGGTACCTGTGTTGCACCGACTAAATGAAGTTCAATAAACTTCGCTGGACTTCGACTTCGCTGCTCGCTCGATCGTGCACGCCGACGCATAATTAAGCGATCGTGAAATTAATTAAAAACGATTCGCGCGAGTCGCGGCGAGCAACGAGTCTCTTTTTCGTAACAGATGAAATTGAAGATGCAGTTTTCTGTTTAGTTTACAATAATTATGAGAAACTGGTTTCTGTCGCTGCCAATGATAAATTTCATTTAACGGATGAATTATTACTCGGTAAGAACACGTATTTTCATTAATATTAAGAACCACAAAGTGGCTACGATCTCTGCTTAAATAATCATAAATTTCATTCAATATCCTTGCTGAACTTCTTTTTAGTACAGAAGTACGACTTCGCGTAATTTAAACGGTATCAGGTGTGCCTGGAAACATGATTTTAATTGACGAGAAAAAAGTTTCTATTTAAAACGAGTGAGTTGTAATTAATCACGGTACTTCAAAGGCTGCTACGCGGAAACTTTCTTTTAATTAAGTTGCATCGAAGCACAAGCCTCGGATTCCATACGTTCAACATTTTTATTAAAAGGGTTACAAGTTTTAATTACTTGTACATTTGGGATATAAATGCTCGAATGGGTAATTAGAAAAATTCTTTTAACACCTTGATTGCCGTATCATCCGTATGGGTTCGTGCCTAAATTTTCATATAAAATCATTACTCATATTTTCAGAAATTGTCAAACTAAAAAATCAAATTTTTTCGACATTTCAATTATTTCACTTTTTAGAACCGTTTAAAGTTAATCCTTTTAGTAAAAATAGATTTTTCATGAAAATTTTTTGAAAACCCTAGGCTACATTGTGGATAATACATTATTATCTGTAAATCAAATAGAATTTTCCATTTTCGACATTCCAATTGTGATCGGCGATGGCGGCTTGCAACCGATTTTCTTACACACGCGGTTTTAGATTTAACAAATAACTCTGTCATTTTGCAATGTTTCTAGTTCAAAAAATTGGAAAATATATATGTAACTTTCGACTTTATTCTCTAACAAGATAGAAGTTTTTAACTTACAGGAGGGGGCGCGGTGACGGAAAACGGATTTTCCTGAAATTTGCAGTATTTGAAGATGTCTCCAAATTGAATTTGGCAAAGCAGTAGCACGCGGTTCTCAAGATTTTCCGAGAAAATTGCATAAAAATCGCTGTATTCCATTATAAACAGTTTGCGTTAAGGAATGAACAACAATCCAAGTGGCCGATGGCGTAGGTAATCAGTAGGTTGCTGGTTCGAGTCCCACTGTCGATATTTTTTCTTTTTTCTTTAATTGATACCTACCTCAATTTTTAGCCTAAAATTTATTAAATCTGCGCCAATGAACAATTACTTTTATGTGTTACACAGAAAATGCATGTTTTTTGTTTGTGGACATTGGAAAAAAAATCGAACATACTCGCGATCAAATCAGGCTTTCCCAGAGAAAGTAAGGGTTCCTCTCCCCGTAAGCATCCCCATTTTCAATAATTTTTATCAATGAAATTTTCATCGACGATTCGTATGTACCAAGTCCCTTTCTCCCTCGCGAGCATCGTTTCTCCTCGTTTGCCTGTCGAGCTCGGTTTCTCGGTTAGATCATTGAGCACACGTCTGGTATGCGGGACTTCTTACCCTGGATCTGGCTAGCAGCCTAATGGCCGGCCAAGGAGCAAAGCAGGAGGTTCGTAAGGATGTTCGTGAACGTGAAACAGGCGGACGAGAAGAGAGGCAGCAGGGGATGGCCTTCAACTTACGGAGCCAAGGTTTGGTAGCCGACGGGGGCCTGCCATCAGGCAGGATACGCGTGCGGAAAGGAAGCAAAGCAAGAGCGCTCCGTCTCTTCGAACTTTGCTCGGCTCGCACAATAAGTATATACAAGATGCCGATGAAAGGACACCGCGAATTTATGATTGGCTGACAGGTGGCCGCAGTGGGTCCACACAGGGAACCAGTCTCTCGATTTTAAATCCGACTCCTTGCAACAGGATCGTTAAATATTCGCCTGTTCCGATGCGTTCCTGGTCAACCTACAGATTACAAGGATCAGCAGGAGTTAGGAAACGTTTGCTATCTTTCTCCTTTTTATTTTCACTCTATTTTCCATTTCGACTGTGCTCGTGCTTGATTAATGTGCTTTTATATTTACAGTAGGTGATCAAATTATTAGAGCTACTCACATAAATTGACGATTTTACATAAAAATAATTAATTCTTCCGAGTTTTTAGTATTTTTTTATGATGTATTGATGCTTGTTGAAAGTTGAAAAAAGTGAAAGTTCTTGACTGACCTGGAAATTTTTCGGATCTCAACCCCGTCGAAAATTTATGCAAATATTTATTATTAGTAATAAGTGTCAATTGATTGAACATTCGATTGAAGTATGGGCCAGAAATAAAGCAATCAAAATGAATTGCTTAAAATGCATCGAAAGTATGCCGAAAAGAATTGAGGCAGTAATTGCAGCAAAAGGCGGCGTTACGAAACACTAACATACATGTGTAAATATAATCTTTTAAATGTATTTGTTTATTTTTTTGTATATTAATAGTGGAGGATTATTGATTAAAAGTTACACAATGTAAAAACCTTAAAATTGTGGCTATATTTCTACACAAACACGAAAAACCCATTTTTTAAACCGTGACTCTAATAATTTGATTATCCATTGTAAATAAGTCATGAAGAAAAATTAGTGGCAATTAATGAACAGAATATTTTTTTAATTCAAATTAAACTATTAATGTATGTTTAAAAGGATACATTTTCTATAGGGTAGTCCAAAATTCATGGTGCAAATAGGGTCAGGGTGATTCTATGGCTCGAAATAAGATGAAAATTATAGGAAATAATAAAAAACAATCCGTAACCGTGGTAAAATCGGTAATTAGTTAAGTACACGCGTACTGTCAATTAATTAGATTATTGACTATCAAGTGTCCAATTTCTGACAGAATTTGATAACATAAAAATAATGCGAAATGCCACTTGTGATAGATCAATTTGAAGCTTAAAATTTAATGAAAATACCTATATGAGTGCCTCATTAATATTCTTAATACAAAATTGCTGAGAGTCAATTATAGCGAATAAGGAATCGCCACCCTTTCACCATCATAGTTTATGAAAATGATAGGTTTCCATGTCCCCACCCCCTTTAAAAGAGAGCTTCGAAGTTTGATAAATTTTCCAATTCTCCAATATAACGAAAATTTACTGTAAAACAGAATAGCGAATGAAAAATTTCGAATTGGATAAAGAAACTTGAAATACCATCACGAATGACTCAGTCAATTCTGCGTCCGGATAAAAGGAAACGTTATATCAGTAACGATAAATTATTTCCAACATCAGACGAAGGGTATTCCCGTCCGAACGACTTCATCGGGACGGAACGACTCCGTGCCGTGGAAGACACTAACGAAATGAAAAATGGTTTTTTAAACACGCCACGGAATTTTTCGCCTTCAATGCGTAGGAATTCTGCAAGACCCGGCATTTGCATCTTTCCACAAGCAACAAGATTGTTCATCGTGGCTGCACATCACGACCTACGTACAGGACACCCTGGCACGTCAATGATTGCAAGCGACTTCCTGAAGGCTATTCACCGAACAAACAAGGAAAAAATCAAACAACCAGAGGGCCCTTTTGAAATAACCTTGTTTTACGATATTTCCGTGACTGTAGCTTTCGTATTTTTCTCTGTTATTATTTTCGAGGAAACCGGAAGCTATAGAAAGACGAAGAAATTATAAATTTATTTGACCATCAATTGTTTGCTTAGTCGTTAGATAAGCAAAATTTGAAATTTTTCATTACAGTTTTATCGGAAATTTGTAAACATTTGATTTAGAAATGTTTGAAGTGTTCTGTTAACTTTTCCTGAATGAAGCGATAAAGATTGTTGAAACGAAACATTTGATTGGAAGAAGTGACGCTTCCTGTAATGGGGATACTCTAGGCAAAATATCTGATACAATATAAACTTTACGTATTCGTTATCTCGCCGTTTATCATGTTTTGCATATCACAGCCCACGTTGTAGGTATAAACTGGTACCGCGGTGATCACACGGGACCACCCGGGGCCTGTCTCGCAAACTGAAACAAAAAAATGAAAAGAAGAAACCTCCTCTCCCCCACGATTTCGTTAACGAATGCCTCCAAAACTTTTGTACACCTCCTAAATCATCTTCGATACGCAACCTTAGGCTCTTTAATTCTTGAACAGCGGAGCCTGGGTCAATCGTGACTCAAACTTACCAAATGTATTCAAGGATAATAACTTAAGTTAAATGTGTAATTTTTAAAGAAACAGTGCAAAATTTAGAAAATGAGAATAATATGAAAATGTTGGGGTTCTCTTCATGGTCGGCCATTCAAAAATCTGAACAATGTATCCTCATTAGGATAACTAGGTGGAGAAGGTGGACCCGGTCTCTTCACCATTCTAATGTATTGAAATTCTAGGATTCTAACATTTGAAAATTATAGAATTATAAAATTTTCGAATCCTAAAATTCTAAGGTTTTAAAATTCTAGGGTCCTAAAATTTTAAGGTTCCAAAATTCTAAGGTATCAAAATTCCAATGCTTAAAAATTTTCAAATCCTAAAATTCTAAGGTTCCAAAAGTCTAAGATTCCAAAATTCTATGGTCCTAAAATTCTAAGGTTCCAATATTCTAAGGTATCGAAATTCTAATGCTAAAAAATTTTCAAATCCTGAAATTCTAAGGTTCCAAAAGTCTAAAATTCCAAAATTCTATGGTCCTAATATTCTAAGGTTCCAAAAACCTAAGATTTCACAAGTCTCAGATTCTAAAATTTTAGGGTCCCAAAATTCTAAGGTTCCAAAAATCTATGATTCCAAAATTCTAAGGTACCAAAATTATAAGGTTCCGAAAAACTAAGATTCTAAAATTCTAGAGTCCCAAAATTCTAAGGTTCCAAATGTCTAAGATTTCAGAATTCTAAGGTCCTAAAATTCTACTGTACCAAAATTCTAAGATACCAAAATTTTCAAATCCTAAAATTCTAAGATTCCGTAGTTCTAACATTCGCAAATTCTAATATTTCAAAATTCTAAAATTGTGACTTACTAAAATTCTAAAATTCTAAAATTATGACCTTCTAAATTTCCAAGATTCTATGGTTCAAAGGTGTTAACATTCTAAAATTCCCAGAACTCAGGATTGGAAAATTCCAAAGATTTCAGAACTTTTTAATTCTAATCACGCAACGACACGTAAAGGTCAATCCTAAATGCGCAACGAAATAATAAAAGAAACCACGAAGAACGCACAACCTTGACCTGAAATCAAAAGACGGTGAGAATAGTAGGATACTACTGAAATCTAACCGGTAGTGCATATCCCAGGTGGCTATTTTTAATACCATGCAACTATTCATCATGCCTGCGCATCACGGGTCACATATAGCGACTTCTAAAGGCTGTCTGGCAAGAGAAACCGAGCCGGAGTCTCTCCTTTTCTTTCTGTCTTTTCCTTGCAATTCCTTCACGAGCCTCGCCAAAACATCCTGCATCGGCTGACGCCTGTTCCACGTACAAAAGCTACCACGCTCGCGATCATTCTGTCCGTGTGTATACACAGTGGACCGTGAATTTTGGTACAAGTGAGATAAAAAAAAATTTCTACGATCGAACATCAATCAAAATGACAGAGTAACTTTTTGTCATGCAATGCTTCATTATCGAAAAAAAGGAGTATGAAAATGAAAGGAAATATAATTTTTTAATAACAAAATGTATCATATGTATTCAATTTCAAAATTAAATACTATGACTTATTGTTAGTTAAATGCAATTTTGAATTACTACAATAATTTGGACTTCTTTTCCTTTATTTGTAATTTTATCGTGTAAAGGTATAAGGGACAATGTACAAGGTAACTAATCAATTTTTCTAACACGTTTCGAAAACACGTAGTAACTATTCAAATGTACCATTTATACGAAGGTCCACGTATCGTGACACGAAACGTCATTCTGTTTACTTTACGTTCTTCCTCGTCGGTTTACAACGGATGCATTCTTGTAATTGGTATGCATTCTAACTTCTTTCAATCTATCCGACGTGTTTCTATCACTTAGGTGGCAATATTTGCCTCTTCCTTTCTTCTTTCTACGTACAAATTCCTTATAATTTTCATAAATTTATTAATAATCATTGTCGGTTGACTAATCGCCTGCACATGTATATTGTTCAGTGCCAATAATGGCACATAATAAAACTTCATATGATTATTTTTTATTAATTTATGAATGTTCATTAGTGCAACTTCTTTTTTAATTAAATATCCAATATACACTCACGATGAAATCAGGCGTCCACAGAGAAAATTCCGCGATCCCGTAACTAATTAACTATAACTAACTGGTTATTTAAAAAAAATAACTGAAATAATTAATTTTAAAAAGTAACGTTTCTTTTTTAATAAATAATATTTTATAATGAATAAATACACCGAACCTCGGGTGGCGGACCATGGAGAGAGCCACAATTTTAATTATTTTGTACCTCGCATTATTTTCATTTGCTACATTTTACATTGTTCCACTAAAAATTATTCTATCAACATGTGAAATTTTTTCGTTTAAAAATTATACATTTAACTTTACAGTAATTAATATTCTTGTATATATTTTGCAAGTTTGGCTTCTCTGTTCAAGGGTTAATATATGAACCGCCCATTTGTCAAATCAATTAACTACAAAGAAGGACAGAAATAAATAAATTGATAAAATATAAAAAATAAAGCAGCAATTTATTGCTGTTGCACTAAAATGTTAATAGATTCAAAAAGTAGTGTTAATCACTTTGGCCTGTGAACGACTTACATATAATATTATAATATAATTATTAATAATGTAGCAATAACTCTTAAAAATAAAACATGAATTAATATAATTTAGGAATGAAACATTTCACTTCATTGATTTATTTATTTATTTTCTAAAATAATTTGTTCCAGTTATTTTCAAGTATGTATCTAGTACTTTTAGTCATTTTCGAAATACTTAAATAAATAGTAAGTAACTAGGTAAAACCAGTAACTACCAGTACCCGAAAGTAACTAAATTCCCTATATACTGGTACGTATGTTACCTATAAACATCCAAAGCTTTCCCTGCTGCCGAATTAATAAAGACATTCGGGGGAAGGTGGTAAGCCGCGGTCCGCGTCAATTAGCCGTTGTCTGAGCAACAGCGAATCACGCGAAACAACCGTGGATGAGTGACGCGTGTGCGTGCACGCGTGAATGACGGCTGGTGCTTTTCAAAGAAGGCATCATCATCGATGCAGCGTGCATAATCAAAAGTAGAATTCAACGGACGGAGAATGGCGCTTGTTCGATTAGCGGCCCCGTCCCTCTTTTATCGAATCCCATCGCATACCCCGACGTGTGCTATACGACGGCTGCCATTCACCAATGAAATCTCGTACCGACGATCTGCGAGTGATTCGAGACGAGGCATCGTCGTGTCATCCGGTGCAACACGCGAAACAATCGTGCACACAGGTATCATGTTTTATTTATAACGCCTCCTTTATAACAGCCTCCGGTGGCCCGTATAACGTTTCGCCGTTAAATCGTTTTCGACGATGGACCCTAGCTCCTTTTGCTGACCGAAGTCGCTTTGGTGGTCCGCCCTGGGACATCGACACGTGTCACGCAAATTTCACCTAACAATGGATATAATTGGACTACTTGAATGAATTTTAAGATCATTTGTTGGGGTAAAGATGTTTTAACCCTCGGACGACGGACCATGAAGAGAGCTCCAATTTCAATATAATTTTGCATACATTTAACCCTTTACGATGGAAGACTTTTTCAAGTGTACTTCTCTCTGGGTCGAATATATTTTTTTGTACAGAGCGTATTTTGTATACTTCTTTTAGGCTTATAAAATAAATTTTAGTGAGACAAATTTTGATTTTAGCAAACGTAAACTTCAGTCACTAATAAAAGCAAAAGTGTGATACCTCTACGTCTGCACTACGTCTGCATCTACTGATGTCAATTGCAATTCATGTAAAACATGAAGTAAAAAAGTAACAGTTTATGTAGTGTATGGTGCAATAGTAACAACAAAGTATTGTCAAATAGGAACATATGTAGACAAAAAATTATTTTTTGCTACCTTTGCAACGACATTCGACCGCAAAGGGTTAACTTTAGTAAAGGCTGAACTTTACTTTAAGGGACACAAAATTGTTGACTACTTGTTATATATTTTAATAGTGTTTGATGAGTAGAATCCAAAAATACCAATTTGAAGTTCAGAAATCCATTAATTAAGAAAGTTATGCGCATACAAAAGTACGCATTTTTAGCGTATTTTAAGGTTATTTTGACGCCATATTGACTTCTATCTGTAATTCGTCCAATCAACGGAGACGCTGCTTCTAAATAGATCACGTGGATCGCAGCCATTTTGGCGGGAAAATCAAATAGTATAGTGTCTTTAGCTACATGTGTTTTACAAATGTTGATGGACGAGGTTAGTTAAGTTATATATTTTCTAAATTGAATATTTTCAGCGTATTTCTAAGTACATATTCTTTTCTTTGACTTAAGTAAGTTCGAGGATCAAGACACATGTAAACAAAGATATTTGACTTCATCCGCCAAAATGGCCACCGCCCACGTGATCAGTTTGCAGGCAGTGACTGTGCTGATTGGACGAATTATGGGTAGAAATCAATATGGCGTCAAAGTAACCTCTTAAAATATCCTAAAACCGCTCAACTTTACTTAGGAGTAACTTTTGAATGCTTAAACTTTCGAATAGCTTAAAACCGGAATTTTTGGATTCTACTCGTCAAATACTATTAAACTGTCAAACTAAAAATGTACAATTTTGTGTCCCCCAAAGTAAAGTTGAACCGATTCGATTCCCAAATTATTTATAGAATTAATGTTGGGCTGTGTTTCCGAATGACCCCACCAAAATTGAGAACTCAGGTTTGGTATATAACCTAAATAGACTACCAGAAACCGATTAAAATTGGTTTCAGAGCTGGATGTCTTACCGTTTTCGAGATATCGTGGTAAGGTTAGGTTAGATTAGGTTAGGTTCTATGTATGCGCAGTATCGAATAGCGCATACGCAGTCCCAAAATTGTACAAAAATTTCTTACCACGATATCTCAAAAACGGTAAGACATCCAGCTCTGAAACCAATTTTAATCGGTTTCTGGTAGTCAATTTAGGTTATATACCAAACCTGAGTTCTCAATTTTGGTGGGGTCATTCGGAAACGTATCCAAATGTTGAAAACAATGAAGAAAAGGCCGAGTCTAAATGACATTTCCTCGGTAATTTTCACCATCTGCGAAACAGCCTATCGTTTGAAACCGCGGTCGAACCTTAGCGACAATCCTACCGAGAAGAAACACTGTGGCTTTATGATACAACACCGTTAGAGGTTCCACTCTATCTTTAGAGTCTGCTCTACACACCGCTTCCACGTGTACACCAGAATGGAATTTCCAGAGTAGCGAACGAAGACGGCCAGCAAACACAGAGAACGTACCATTCAGGCAATACCGCTTTTTCTTCCCTCTTTTTGCAAAGGACTCCCGATGTGGATCATCCTTGCAACGTTCCTTTTTCGTTTCCCACGTATATTTTCTTTCATTGTAATACTTGACCTGTTTAATAATTCTCTGACTATAATACCTTCGAATCGTCGATAGATAATTTTGTCTTACATCGAAATTGAATTCTTTTGCCCATAAAATATAGTGACAGAGATGTTAACGAAGAAATCCAGCAACAGTAGAGTGGATCAAGCTGAAGGTGGAAAAACTTATTGATCGACGTTCAACCTGTTCCAGGTAAATAACACTCTAACATAGAGGCGTATTTCTGATAGTGACCGGCTGTTTCGATCGGAATTCTTCAGCCTAGACCTAAGAATTTGATGAACCCAACAATTGTTCGATATTACCGAAAGGATCGATCAAAAAATCGAGCCGAGCAATCTGGTTAAACCAGTTGGCTAGAGCCGTTTGCTGATCTTTTTCAGTGTTGATTGCAACGGACAAGTGATCAGCAAAACTTGTTAAATTAACCGGTAGACTATTGGCTTAGATGAATTCTTTTGATAATTGAGATCGGACAGACTGACGCGAAGTATGGACAATACCAACAATACAATCCACGCGTAGGTTGGTAACGATCACGATTATCGATTGTAGATCTAGTTGTCCATATTCATGTGTGTTAATAAATCCGCAAGTATATTGTATTGCGTGATGCCATGATTAATAAATATATCTTCAAATATTATTGTAATCTTTGTGTTGCTACTACGGGTCCCCCCATAATCCTAACATATGTATCCTAAATCATTTATTTCTTACGATATTAAGTGTCTGGTGTTGATAACAGATGACCTACTGAAAGTGGATTGAAAAATCCAAGAAACGATCGAAATGTCTGATAAGAGATATAGGAAAGGGTGATTCAATGGGGAGTTGGTTGATTGAAACGCGGAAAGGTTATCGATCGGACGTAGGCAAAGTTGTCGAGTCGACTATTAATTTAATTGCAGGATCACCATGGAGGTGTGCTCTGAATGCAACAGCTGTTTCGACAGTACTACTCGTCCCTTGGAATTCAGCAATGCGGGAGGTGCAATTCTGCCTCCGTGCACGCTTCGGAATCCTGCGTCGTACAGGCGGATCGAACGAGCCCTGAAGAGAAGAAGGAAGCGACTTCCTTTGTGAACCGATCCCACTACGTACACTCGTTCGTACATGAAAGTATTTCAACAGTACGTCACGGTTAAAGTAGATGTATCAAACCGTTTCATGTTTGAATAAGGATTTCGAAAGTTTGATAAGGTATCATGAAACAGCACTTGTGCCGTGTTAATTTCGATTTTAAAGTTTCATTGAAATGACTAAATATTCTAGAAATATTTTTTATGCAAATTATACAAAATTTAAAATCTTTATATTTTCAAAGTTAAAATTTTGAAAATTTTATTTCTGTTTCTAAATTTCTAAATTAACAAATTATCCAGAGTTTCTTGCTGAATTTTTAATTTTCCAAATTACCAAATTATCAAGAATTTCTTGCAAAGTTCCTAAATTACCAAATTACCTAATTGCCAAGAGTATTTTACTAAATTTGTAAATTTCCAAATTACCAAATCATCAATCAATTTCTTGCTGAATTTCCAAATTTTCAAATTACCAAATCATCAAGGGTTTCTTGCTAAATTTCTAAATTACCAAATTTCCAAGAGTTTGTTGCTAAATTTCCAAATTTAAAAAGTACCAAATTACTAAGAATTTCTTGTTAAATTTCCAAATTACCAAATTACTAAAGGTTTTTTACTAAATTTCCAAGTGACCAAATTACGTAATTATCAAAAGTATTTTACTAAATTTGTAAATTTCCAAACTACCAAATTACCAAGAGTTTTTTGTTTTATCAATTTTCCAAGAGTTTCTTGCTAAATTTCCAAATTTCCAAATTACCAAAATTTCAAGAATTTCTTGCTAAATTATCAAATTACCAAAAGTCCTGTAGAGATTTAAAATACACTTTGAAGAATGGACCAATTACCTACTTTACCTTAAATTAATAATATTCTATGTCAAGCTACCAAGATTAGAGAAGGTGAATGAGAAAATAAGTTTCCGCGTAAATTCTTCCCAGAAGATCAACGCATACTTCTACCAAATTTGACCAGGATGATCGAAGGTGCGTATCGATTTAACTTCCTCTTCTTACGGCGCGGCGGTTACCCGAACAGCTTCAGGGAGCCGGGACCGTTGGAAGTAACTCGGTTAAGCGAAAGACACGCGCAACATTGAAAAGGTATCGCAAAAAAGCCGGCTAAATGTTCGTTTTTTACGAAAATTGTACGAGGAAATCGGCGAATCGTGTTTTTGCGGGGCAACATTTCGGAACGAGGGAAAGAAAGAAGGACGGTACAGGAATTCGATAATCTCTTTACCAGGGTGTCACGTAGGTGCTGCAGTGGCGAAGCAAGTTTTTTCGTTTATCATGTACGAATCGGGGAGGCCTCCCAACGGACCGTGAGATCAAACAGGATTTCCGACAAGGTGCGGTAACCGAATACACGCCGATCCTGTTCGGAGCTTGAGGTATTTCGACCGAGGAAAGTATTCTTTTCCAATCCATTTAACGAGCGTTAGTTTAGGCCAACTTCGACTGGACTTCCAGCCAGAACACAGTGTAAAAATCGACAGATCGGATCTCGCTGAACCATCAACCCGAACCTGTCGCATGTTCCACGGTATTACGAACTGACCTGTCTAGACAAATTATCTTTTTCGTGATGATAATGAAATACTTTAGGATAACGAGCTAGACGTACGAAACGTATTCAAAGATATTTCCCTGGAAATTAGAGGTATTAATTTGTAAGCAGAAGGGTTTCATGGCGTGAAATATAATGTGAAATTTAGAAAATGAGAATAATAGGTAGAAGAGGTTTTATTATTAGTTTTTGCTTCTTTTACGAATACATGCCGGTTTTTATCGTATACTCGAGCTTCGAATTACTAATATTCCTTTATTTATGAAAGTTTGTATTAAAAAATGTAGGGGAAAATGGAGTAAGATGGCGAATATTATTTGTTGCCTTTTTACTAATATATACCGGTATTAACCCTTTCGCTGCCACGCGAATTATTGAACCTGCACCATTGGGCCACAATACAAATTTCATATTAAAAATTTTATAATGGTAAAGAACTGCGAAATATATTAAAGTAACAGTACAATCTTGCCAATAGCACATTTTTCTTAGTGATGATCACCCGTGACCACCATGACCCAAGTGACAAGACAAGCGCCGGTCCCATGGGACCACCATGGCAGCGAAAGGGTTAAAGTTCAACATGGTCGAGTAAACATTAACAAAAAACAATGTTAAAAGTTAAAACAAAATAAAAATTTCACGAATAATAGTCTATAATATTTTCATACCTTACATTATTAAATAAATAGAAACTTTGATGAAGGTAAGTATTGCATGGACATTTATAAGAGTGCAAAATTAAATGTCACATAGCAATATAGAATAGTTTTAATATTCAATTGTTATTTTGATATTATTTATCTGTTAAATGTATCATTTTTAAACGAAAGAGTTTTATATTTTCGATGAATAATTTTTAAAGGAACAGTGTGAAGTTTAGAGAATGAAAATATGAAATGAAGTACATTAATGTACTTTTACCAAAGTTATCACGACACCGCGAAATTATATTAAAAGATCAAACAGTCGATCTGTGTCCAAGATGTAATCAATTATATACAGATCCTCCTTCAGAGGATTGGATAGAGTGTTACAAGTGCCAATAATGGTGGTATGAATCTCACACCCCTCACCGAGGAACTAAATTATTCAAATATGAAGATTGTATTTGCTAAATTGACATAATCAACTTACCCCAATATAATCGCCATTTTATTTATAAATTAGTTTTCTATTTTATATCAAAAATAACTATAAAATTAGTTTTTATTACTACGACATGTAAGATTATTATAGTAAAATACTATTTCTTTTTTGTATAAGAAATAAAACAGGGTAACGTACACAGTTGTTGACTCCTATACAACGATTAACCCTTTTTCTAAAACATTAAGGCATAAAATATGCCTCGGATGACGGACCATGGAGAAAGTCATAGTTCTAATTTAATTCTGTACCTCATATTATTTTCATTTTTTAAATTTTACACTACCCTTTAAAAATTATTTTTCTAATATATGAAACTCTTTTGTTAAAATGTTGTACATTAATATCCTCGTTTGGGTCACGATTGACTCAGGCTCCATTGTTCAAAGGTTAAATAATAAAATATAATTATGTTTTGCAGCCCGAATACTTTTTTTTCGAATAGAACTATAGTTTGATATTATATTTTCTAATTTTGTAGGGAAAGGGTGAAACATTACATAGAAGTCAATAACTCTATACGCTACCCTATTTTACAGAAAGAGAGATGGTTGAAAGAAACAAAGAAAATAATTGTGATATAGTAATGCCCTAAATATTTTTAAAAATGTATTTATGCTTTTGTAATATTATCAGCAAAAATAATTTATTAAAGGTAAGTACCTCTAGGAACCAGTTAAAAAAATCATTTAGATTTATTTTACATTTATTCATATTTATAGCTTTTCAGATGTTCAACACTTCCGAAAAAATATGTATAAGAAATAAAACAGTTATACTGATTTTCGCTTAGAATATCCATCTTATCCCGTCCTCCCCTGTGTAATAGAAATTTTGCCCCATTGAAAGTTCATGGACGCGACCAGACTGACAGCCTTGCAAGCGGTTTCCACATTCTTCAGGGGTCACTTCTTCAAGTGACTTACAGTTAATCTCGAAATAAAAGGAAATATTTCATAGAAAGAAGAACCGATACCATGCCATTGTTCCCTGATTTACGATAATTTGCAATAATAATAATAATTCATTTATTCCAAATAAAATATACACTCGAAGATCAACGAGAAGGAGGAATGATGAAAAGAAATAAGTATAAAAACCGTTCATCGAAGCTGTCCGTTCGAAGCAAACCCATCGTCGATACGTGCTACTTTGTTTCATCTGAGGTGAGAGAGACGTAGTATATAGCGGAAAGGATTAAAATTTCACGACACCGTTCGTTCAACGACAATATATCCGCGAGAGGTGAACACCAATTAAGACGTTACCTGTGCGGCTGAAACTCGATAAGGGCCAAGGAATGGTCCTCGTGGCCATTTAAACGAACCGAAGAGCACGCTCTTGCAGATAGAGAAGGAACGATGCTGATGCGGACGAGCCACGAGGAAAAGGAACGAACGAAAAGGAAAGAGAGAATTGGCCAGTGAGGAACGGCGAGTGATTCTCCGGTGTCACACGCGCCGCCGCCCTCTTCGAGGCCCAGCTCGTGTTTCGGTTTTCGGTTTTCCGAGAAACGTTTGCGAGAACCTGCCACCCTCTACCTTCCATCGGCCGTCTACCATGGCTTGTCCATCGTCCAGACATTGTCTTCGAAGCACAATGAACCACCTTCTTAACTGAACAAGGTAGGCGATCGAGGATCGCCATGGGAATAGATCCTTCCTTACCGTTAACCCAACAACTGGAATATCACCTAGCTTACCTTAAGTATTTTTCAACAATACTGAAATTATATTTCTGAATTCTACAGCCAGAGTGTATTAAGTCATGCTTTTCAAATTTTAGAGAAAAGTAAATCAAAGCTACATAAGCCTCGTATATTGGAACAATAATTCTTAAAGGCACAGTGTAAAATTTAGAAAATGAAAGTAATATGTGGGTCTCTCTCCATGGCCCGCCATCCAAAGGTTAAAGGCAATGCAATAAAAGTATCGAAATGAATGAAATCGAGGGATATTGACAAACGTTAAATATATAGGATTGATTAAGACACTAATAACCACATATGTACCCCAAAACCTGAATGTATTAAGTCAGACTTTTCAAACTTTAAAGGGAGAGTAAATCAAAGGTGTAAAACCCTTAGAGACATACATGTGATTTTTATAACGCAGATAAAGAATGTATCGTTTTATTGATTAAAAATGAAATTGTATACTGGACATTGTTGCTTGTTAAAATAAAAACTGAATTGGATTTGACACTGCCTGGCTCTGGCGATGGACTTAAAATTTCAGTGATTTAATATCAACATTGTAAGAGAGGGGAGAAAAAGACGTTTCGTCTCGGGATCGTCTGTCAGACTCGTCAGTGGGGCTGACAACAGACGATCCCTGCCCCTGACACCTATCATACCGCAATTTGAACTACATGCCGGGCGACCGCCAGCGAGAACACTGATCACCGATCATCTCGCCGCCACCTAGCGGTTCCCGGCCCGAACCAAAGGCGTCCGGGGAGACGAAACCTTCTCCCCCTCCGCTAAACGCCTACAACATGTCTTGACCTAAACTTTCTGCTTCCAATTTTATGTTACATCTCATCTTGTGAGATTTAATATCATAAATCTAGACAAAGTGTTATATGGCTCTGACGTATCTTTTCCAACGTATCTAGCGTATCAAGCCCAAAATTATTTTAATCTAACACTGGACTTCAAATTGCGTGGTTCTAAAACTTTTTGTAAACTAGTATTAAGAGCCCTTTATATTAGACTGTTTGACTCGGAACAAGATAGACTTAATATTATTTTTAAACTATTGTATTAAAAACTAAACGACTTAGAATAAAATAATTTTTACCGTTAAGAAGAGTGAAGAATCTGATAGAAGAAACAAGTAAAATGTCATTTTTTCAAAAAATTTGGAATTTGAAATTTCACGGTTACTACTGCGACAGTTAATGTAAATAATGCAAAGATTTTACTGGACGACTTAAGAAGAAATACAGATAACAACGTGTCGCAAAAAAGTTCAACCACTGGCGGTGAGCGTTTCTTTCCGCTTGGAGATAGCATGGTATCACGTCGAACGGAAAAGAGAGAAAGAAAGGGAAAAGAAAGGGCAACTCTCGTCTGGTGGCGCCCGCAGACGACTGTTTTTGTTCCCTTATAATTTGGCAGTAGTCGAGGGTTCCTTCACAGAAGGACAGGATGCTCTCGCATGCCTTGCAAGGATCGCGGAGAATTCGGCGCGGCGTTCGCTAAGAAACTGTATCGTCTGCCTTTTAAGTACTTACGATACAACGTAGGATTCCTATGCAACAATATCTTGGACTCAGAGGGAAATGTTTATTGGGACGGTACCGTTGAAAAGTGAAGTTAACTGAGCAGCAAAGAAACTTTCCTGCACTGATTGAGTCCTGCATAAAGTTGCGAAAGAATGTACCGCAAAAGGTGGCAATTTGACTTGAATCTTCTGGCTCTTTCGGTTAATTTGAACGCTTAAAATATTTTCGGCTTTGTCGGTGACACATAAACATACCTTAAGTGACGGTTTGAAATTTCTGTATTTCCAAATTACCAATTTACCAATTTACCAAATTTATAAGTTTCCAAATTTCCAAATTAACAAATTAACGAATTTGTAGATTTCCAAATTATTAAATGTCTAAACTTGTAAATTTCCAAATTTCTAAATTTTCGATTTCTCAAGTTACCAATTTACCAAATTTCTAAATTTCCAAATTACCAATTTACCAAATTTCTTGTTTTTCAAATTACCAAATCTCCAAATTTATAAATTTATAAATTTTCAAATTTTCAAATTGCCAAATTGTCAAATTTATAAATTTCCAAATTTATGAATTAGAAAATTTGTAAATTTGAATTTTGTATCTCTCATACTTGATGGTTGCATGTACTGTACATGCCGATACCCACAAGCTCTTCTGCGAGTTTCCAAACCGTAACTGGTATTGAACGTGTTAATCATCGGAAATCAATTTAAACGAAATCGATTAACATTACAACGCTTACTTTACGGTCCTTTTAAATTGACAGTGAATTAAAACGAAGATAAGAAAAGTACGTGAAATTCGATGATGAAAAATTTTGTGGTGGTTGGAAGAAAGCTGCGTTCAATGTATCGTGGCACGCATAACAATGTACATACAGGCATACCATGATTTGCGGTTGCGATCGGATCAAAGTACGGTGCAAAACGTTTCTGAGAAAAATTCTGGCAAATCCTCGGGTATGCCACTCCTTTTATTACCGGTAACCTTTTTGCGAACGATCGGACGTGAAACGATCGAATTTAAGGAAAACGAGCGAGGAAACATCATTTGATACGCGTTGATTCAATCAATATCTTATAAATATCATCTTTTTCATTCGAATTGATTGATGGCAATTTAATTGCAATGAAAAGAAAATTATCAAAGTGTATACACAAAAATTTACAAAATAATTCTTCAACATCTACTGACTAAAAGTGAATATTAGTAATAATCGAACAGGTTGCATTTTACTTTGGGGGACACAAAATTGTTTATTCCGAGTTTGACAGTTTAATAGTATTTCACGAGCAGAATCCAAAAATTCCGGTTTTAAGCTCAGAGATGCACGCATTCAAAAGTTATTCCTATGTAAAGTTGAGCGTTTTTAGGATATCTTAAGAGGTTACTTTGACGCCATATTGATTTCTACCCATAATTCGTCCAATCAGCGGAGTCATTGCCTGAAAACAGATCACATTGATAGTGGCCATTTTGGCAAAGAAGTAAAATGTCTTTATTTTGATCATCGAACTTACTTAATTCAAAGGAAAAAAAATGTATTTAGAAATACTCTGAAAATATTCAATTTAGAATACATAACCTAACCAACCTCGTCCATCAACATCTGTAAAACACATGTAATTAGAGACAATATACTATTTGATTTTCCCACAAAATGGCTGCGATCCACGTGATCTATTTAGAAACAGCGACTCCGCTCATTGGACGAATTACACATAGAAATCAATATGGCGTCAAAGTAACCTCAAATCATGCTAAATATGCTAAGTATTTTTGAATTCTACTCGTTAAATACTATTGAGATATATAACAAGTAGTCAACAATTTGGCGGCGGTTTAGTATGGTGACAACGCCCAGGGGGCTAACGTAATCCTAACCCTAACCCTAACCCTAACCCTAAACCTAACCCTAATGATACTTTTATATCTAATTATATCTAATGTAGATCAATGTAGATATAGTAATAAAGCAGTACATAAGCGGTCGCACCACGCCAGCACATCCGCTGCCAGTGACGTACACGAATACGTAAGATTCCGATGTAGTAGTAGTAGCAGTTTTTTGCAAATATCTCACAAACCGTTCATTCCCTCAAAATAATTATTTCGGATTTTTACTCCACTCGACTCACTCTTCATAACTATATATGTCATACCCCTGTAAGGCGTTGTCACCATACTAAACTTCTGCCAACAATTTTGTATCCCCCACAGTAAAGCATACTAATAACATAAAATATAAAATCCTTAATTTGTGATGAAAAACACGAAAGCGTAGATAATATGAGCACCGCTGTCTGCTAAAAACATCTACACTCCATGAATGGAACGGCTTCCACGAATAGTACAGGCCAGTTTAAAAACGCTAGCCGACAACGATCACCAGCAACACGTTAAATCCAAAATGTTTACTTAAGATTCTCCCTCGTTCAGCTGGAAATTAGTCGGCTTCTCAAATGTTTCATTCGTTTCGTCATCACAACATTCGTAGCAGGGTTAAAAGCTGTGTGACGTAACCTTCTGAACAAAAAAGCTACGATGCAATTTGCGACGATTGTGTTGCAGTTTAGTTGCACGAAACAAACGTTGCGTGACTTCTCGTTACATCCTAGTAATTAAGTTAATACTGATCTATCCGCGTTCGTACCTAATAAACTGGGCAAACGTAATCGCGAGGTTGAAGAGATTATATCAACAATCTGTTTTAATTAATAAAATAAGGAATATGAAATTGAAAAACTTTTGGCGGAATGTTTCGTGGTTTAATTACGTTAATTATTATACCTATTTTTGGTAATATTAAAATTACGAAAGTATTTAAGTACCGATTAGAGTTGCAACCTGTACTATATTATAGCATTATACTATATTTTGCTAAATTGCACTATATAGTTTTTAAACAAAATATAGTATGCAAAATATATTTTCAATTCAAATTTAATTAAACAATAATTTAATTATCAACCTAACTAAAGTATCCTAATCACAGTGAGTCTCACTCAGCTTTCAATTATGAATATTAAATAGCGAGAGGAAAGAAATAAAATTACAATTAAATTAATAAAAAATGGGTTATTAATTTATATTAGTATGAACACAGAATACCGAGACTTATAATAATTAGTTCGTAAAAATGAATTCTTTGAAACTGAAAGTACAAACTAACAACAAATAGACTTAGAAAAATAAATAAAATAAAAGAAATAAAATTGTAGGTTTTATTTTCTTAAATTTACCTGAAAATACTATATTTTTTTCAAGATTTCACGAAAATACTACATACATCCCCCCACCCCCAAAAAGGACAACCCTAGTACCCATTGAAGCTCCAATATTTCAAATTTTTTGCGAATAATTTTTATTCCGAAAATGGTGAAAATCAAAGTAAAAATATCCGCAAAATGAAAATCTGAAATGTTATTTCTATAGCAATATAAAAAATTGCTGAATGAATATGTATAAATGGATAGGAGTGTATCCAGATTTTTTTCAGTAGATCTACCTGTAAAACGACTGTGTTTTACATTACAACAAAATGAGAGTAAATTATGTTAAAAAATGAGGCTCTCATTTAAAACCTGAAAGTTCGCTCTTACTTTCTGCTATACTTTTTTTTCCTTGCTTTCAGGCTTACTTTTTCTGCAAATCTCGTTATGCTACTTCACGCAAGGAATGTGATTCCAAGTTTTGTGAAATTTTTAAATATATCGTGGGAAATTCCCTTTTTATGGTTACTGTTAAATTTCACAACTTCAAAATTCAAGTATTGTTATTTTCTGAAAACTAATAACAATACTACAAATTAGAATAATTACAAATTACAAAATGCAATAGACTCTCGTTATATTGCCATGCGAACGATTTGAGTTTCACACAAATTTTACAATTTTCTTTTATTTTTCCCCTCCAACTGAAAATTTTGAAACTTAAAACATTTTGCGCCTCCATCCGTTCGCGGCAATATAACGAAAGTCTATTATAAATAAATATCCGGAAGTTAAGAAATTAGACGATTTTTCTTGTTAGAAAAAATACCATTAATTTGAATTATTCATTCAAACAGAGGAATCGCGACATGAATGTACGATAAGACGAAGGACAATCACGCCTACAACTATACTTCCTCGTTCTAATTTCGTTACCGAGGAACACATACACGATTTTCATTATCATTATGAAGATACAGCTGGAGGCAACGAACAAAAGTTCCGGCAACAATTTTGCTATCTTACAAAATGTGCATATAATATTTCAACATCACTTTGTAGCAAATAGACATTTAGTTAAATATTCCACGCAGGCAGTTGATTTAAAATATTTAATCAAATTCAGATTGCTATTTAGATTGCAAATATCATAAGTCTTAGAGGACTACAGCCTCGGGCCCCATTTCCAGGGGGCCCTGTTATAGGCCTTCTATTTACTGAGTCAAAAAATATTGAATGAAATTTTTTTGTATTGCAGCCCTTTTTCTTTACGATTTAATTTTATTTAAAATATATTTCAACTTTCACCAATAAACTGTCAATATTTCTAAATATATCAACCAAGGATGTCCTCAGAGGTCTAATAACCTCGGATCCATCTTTCCAGGGGGTCTTCATTATAAGCCTTCTATTTACTATGTCAAAAAATATTGAACGAAAATTTTTTATACTATTGCCCTTTTTCTTTACGATTAAATGTTATTTAATTTTATTTAAAATATATTTCAATTTTTGAACTAACTTTATCGACCAAGGGGGTCCTCAAAGGTCTGATAACCCCGGGCCTCAAAAATCTTAATCCGCTCCTGATCATAGGAATTTATAGTACCCCATGAAAAAATGATAATCTCTTTCACTTAGACCTCACTTTCGAAATTGCGAAATTCAACGGCTTAGATTCATAGATCAAGGATAACTATCAACATCAGCATCAAAGTTCCGTTTAAATTAAAATTTTATTACCAAAGATCCATTAGATCTTTAATTACACCATAAGTAAATTAAAAGATTCATAAAATTTCACGGATACAAACTTTTATCGCAAAGTTCTATAGGTATTGCTTCAAATGAAAACTAAAATTTAATACAAATTAAAGAACTAAACTTGTAATTGGTTTTTTTAAATAAAGAATCAAGAAACAGGATGCCAAATGGTACAGGAAATAGAATATACAATGGTTTTCTCTGCAGAACGAGCAACATGGATCAGGAAACCAGAATGAAAATTAATTTTCAAGTGGAACAGTAAAAGCAGAACTAGCTCTCTAATAAGAAAAAGAGCATAATCAGGATCGGATGTTCAATAAAACATAAAGAATTCGAAGCGAGTTCATAAATAAAGCAAGCAGAACAACAATGAAATAGAAAATAGAAATTATAAATATTTAATTATACAAGATATCTTAATTCTTAAATATCCAATAAAAATTAAAATTTCCCTCGTAAAATAAACAACTAAAATTTTTACTTCTAATGAGTAAAGTGACGTCACAACAGGAAGAGGCAAAATAAAACGGGAAAGCAACGGTGGAACTGTCGGAAATGAGAACACGCGTAATAGAATTTACACCACCATGATCCCAGTGATATGTGTATTCATAAACGCACCTCCACCGACCCACAAAAGGGACGTGGGATAGTAGTGTGTCTTTAAGGCTGTTCTTTTTGCGCAAAGATTCTTGTTTGGCCGTTTTACGCGCTCGACTGACTCAAGACATGTACCCATGACCTTGCGTTTAGCTGAATAACCTTCGTACAGAGTGTTTCAAAATGATTAGACAAAAATTTCGACATAAATCCCTTGTGTCAAAATAAGAAAAAAAATATATGTCCTTAATCTTACTAAGATGATAAGAATACTCTAGAATAGCATTATTATTCTAGGACGCATAACAAAAATAAAATTCTAAATGTTTTTATGTTTTTTCTTTTTTTAACGCTCTGTATACACGCGTACACACTCGAAGACGAATTGAATCCAGTTCCACGAAGCAAGACAGGCTGCTTCTTCTGTACGCTTGCTTTCATCGTTCGGTCAAATGCCCGCATTATATTCACGGATATTAAATTCACGTTAGAGAGGAGAAACTGGAGAAACATCCGGGGAGGTCTTGCCACCAATTTTAATTCGTCCCATGTGAAACGAAATTACTCTAGCACTACTATAACGGGGCCTTAATGATACCGAAGATAATTATCCAATGGGGATGAGGTTTTGTAAGAAAAAGTTTATCACAGGTCGTCCATGTTTCTATATTTTACGTTAATAATAACAGAGATAATTATATTCTGCTAGAAGTCGTTTCGTATTCCTGTTATGATTATATTAATTATATTCTTAAGCTAGCAATAATTCTAAAAAAGTTGTATACGAACATTTTACAAACGTTTGTAAAATAAGTTCTATAATGCGAACATTCAACCTTATGACGTAATAAGAAAGTACCAAAGCCCGCCATTTTGGTTTAAAGCATTCGAAAGCCGGTATCGACAAACGAATTAAAAGCAAAAGATTCGTGGTTTTTAATAGGAAATTATGTAACAAAAAAAATCTTATACCAGTTGACTTATTGATGCAATCATTATAAGTGAACAATTTTATAATAATCACTCACCAGACTGGAACTGTTGAACGATGATCGGCGACCAGCATGATTGAATATTACGTCTTATGATTAGTCTCTGATCCAGGCTGCTGTTGTTGTAATACCTCTGAAAACAAATTGTGTTAATATAATACAACATACCTAACAAAATCATGTTTATTTATGACTCTCTCTCTTTTCGAAAGGGTAAATGTGACGCCACTTAGTAACAGTTACAAAGTTATTAATAATGACAAGAATTCTTTAATGGTTACTAATTACACGTATCAATAATAAACTACTAACTACTTTAAATAAATGACAATCTCTACTCACCTTCTTTTTTACATATATTTGAGTTTCATTCACTTTTAACTTACAAGCACTAATAACATTACACCACTTATGCTTGCTAAAAGCACAATGGCGGAATTAACAAATAAAATATCGAATTCTATGTATTTCATATTTGTCACGAATCGAATGGTATCAGGTGTACCAACATTATACTACTAAGCACGCGCAGAGCACGCGCACAGCAGGCTGATGTTTATGTGGATACCTAACCAAAACATGTTGTATATATGTTCATTTAAAAGTTTAAAGTTTATAAAATATAAAATAAAATAAAAATATTATATGGATACATAATTTAAGGCTATATTACCGCATTCTATTACTTTCAGCAAATTTGTATTTTTCTTTTACGAATATACATCAGTCTTTAATAATATATTATTATATAGCTAATACGTATTTTTCCTAATGGTGAGAAACATAAATTTGTGAAACATTACAAACACATATATATACATGTTATGTTGTCCATGATGCGTGACAGTTGCAAAGCCGTGTTCGAAATTTTTTCAGTATTCCTTACTTAATAAAACAGAAAATGCTCATGAAGACAGCATTTGGACCTGTGCATGGGGTTGTTTGAAGAAGAAGAAAGAAGCACAACCAGATAATGATGACTCACGGTAATTAACTTTTACATTTCTGTGATATTCCAAATGTGCTCTAATATTTATATTTCTCTTGTTACATTATAGTGATTCTATACAGTCCAATGAAGAAGAGATCCTAGAATATTTAGTAACTGGTTCAGTCGATGATACCGTTAAGGTTTGGGAACAAAAAGATAAGACTTTACAGCTAAAACATAAATTAAGCGGTCATTCACTTGGTGTGGTGTCTGTTGCTGTAAGTTCAGACGGTACAAGTAAGCAGTTGTTTGAAAATTTTTACTTTATTATACTTCCATCTAACGAATAAATATATATTAGCGAAAAAAATATCATGTACTTGTAGAATGTGCATCGAGTTCATTAGACTCTAGCTTAAAATTATGGGATCTGGAAACAGGAGAAAAAATATCAAGCATCGAAGTAGGTCCTGTGGATATTTGGACAGTAGTATTTTCTCCAGATGACAAATTTATTGTATCTGGTAGCCATTCTGGTAAAATACATTTGTATGGAACAGAAAGTGGCAAACAAGAACAAACTTTAGATACAAGAGGTGGAAAATTTACGTTAAGCGTTGCTTTTGTAAGTGTATTAATTTGAAGTGTAAACAAGAAAATGAAAGATTGCTGTTTGTCTTATATTACTGTATTTTTGTTTAGAGTCCTGATGGTAAATATATTGCCAGTGGTGCAATCGATGGAATTATCAACATTTTTGACGTTACCTATGGAAAAGTGTTACGTACATTAGAAGGTGTCTGTTAAAATTTTCTTTAGTAATTTGAATTTGTAGCATATATTATATAATCATATGTTTTAGGTCACGCGATGCCCATCAGATCTTTGTGCTTTTCTCCAGATTCTCAATTACTTCTCACCGCATCAGATGATGGACACATGAAATTATATGATGTGTAAGTAATTTCAAATCCGAACTTTTCTGCTACTAGTCTAACCAATCATTGATAGCCATGAATTCTTGTATTCCTTTATTAAATTAACGTTCTATACAGGAAAGATGCTAATTTAGCAGGAACTATGTCAGGACATGCCTCATGGGTACTTAGCGTTGCTTTTGCTCCAAATGGACAAAAGTTTGCATCCAGCAGTTCGGATCATACAGTTAAAGTTTGGGAAATGGCGCAGCGTCAATGTTTACATACATTTAACGAACATAATGATCAGGTAAGACATTTCTAAGTTCACAGGATGGACAAAACATGTTGAAACTTAAAACAAATTCGTAACATATAAATCTTGTTTATTAAATTGTGACTAAAAATATTTATCTGTAATAGAGGATAAATGTTTAAATAATTTGGTTTCTTAGGTATGGGCTGTGAAATACAATCCGCAAAGAAACAATATCATTGCATCTGTATCTGAGGATAAATCTATCAATCTGTATGAATGTCCAATATATGATAAATAAATTCTTTTTTATAAGGATAGACGAATAATGCGTACATTTATTAGTATTTTTTTTTTTTGAATATTTTACATAATTTCAAGCATTTTTCTTTCTTTTTTTCTTTTTTTTTTTGATTGGCATGTATTTTAGTAAGACAAAATTGTGTCGTTTTCAGTATAACTGAAATCAAAGAAAGTAGATAGTAGCTATTAATTTTATTGTACTGCAATTATTAATATACAAATCATTAAGATGCCTACCAAATCTAAAATACAATATAACCAAAGATTACACTTAAGATCTAGGTAAAAGACAAATATTATAAAAGAACTCTGAAAAATAATCTGGTGTACAGACCAAACCTTGTATAACAAAGAAAATATAAGGGTACCCTGATGTGGTTCCAAGTTGGAAGGGTTAAATCTAATTAACTCGAACTGGAACAGGGTAAAACACTCATAACAAATATATTGAAATAATTCGTAATAGAATCTACTCTACACGGTGTCAAACATTCTCCTTCTAATGAGATTTTAGATTGATCTAACACATGTAGAAGGAAAGATGACACAATATAGAAGAAAACTTAAAATATTGTATCTTTTGTTAAACATTTCAGATAAGCAGCAAAGTTTCTGCTGTTAATGTTTTTTTTTTTTTTTTTTTTTTTTAATGAAACTAAAGAAAAAATAAAATTGACCAATGCAATGCCAATATTTTCAATTTTTCGATCTACAAATACATAATTGATCCGTACACACTCGTAATTGTACCTACATGTATTTTAGAAAGGGTAACCAGTCGAATCAGTAGACGCTTATTACATGCAAATTGATTTTTTTATGTTATTACACATATGACCAAAATAGAAGCTATTTCAACTGTAGATTTTTCAAATAGACTAGAAACTTAAAGTAAAGGATTTACAAAATTTTGTTCTCTTCACGTAATGCCAGTCTAGCGTTACTTAGACCGCTACATTGATATAAACATCGCTACCGCAATTATCGTAACATTCTGTTTGCGTTGAAGATGTCCAAGTTTTGTCCGAATCATCATCATCATCATCATGTTTCTATCAGTCTTTAAAAGTAATTAGACTTTGTATTCGTTAAGAGAATACAAATCAATTATGGTTGAAACAAAATACAGATCTTATCCCTTGCGAATTTATCTAATTACGAAGATGTACAGCGACACTCATTTTTGTTTTATCTTCTGCGATATACACCATGAGTCGTAATACGTATTCGCTAAACCTTTCTACATTCTTCATTCACGTTGAATATATATACAAAGTTGAATAAATAATCGAGCATAATTACTGCTACTTACTACCGATTTTAAATGTCCTCGTCATGATGGAATTTCTCAATAATAATGTATATACAATACGTAAAGTGAATAGGAATGATATATCATTATTGATCTTCGACGACTATCTCACACTTTATCCGTACATATTAAAAACTTGCATCACAACGCATGCAACCAAGAAATACACCTGAATGACCATTCTTCCACATACGAAGAGTCTAAAAAATCATCGAAACACAATATTTCAGTGTCATTTAAACGACCAGGAAAAATATGGGCTGAACTTTTCTTCAGAGGCCCAAAAATTATTGTCTTTTTTTTTATCTCTTTGAAGTATTTAACGAGTGGAATCTAAAAATTCAAGTTTTAAGGCGCGAAATCCACCAGTTCAGAAGCTATGCATGTGTAAAAGTGAGCGTTTTTAGCGTATTTGAAAAGTCACTTCGACGCCATATTGTCTTGTAGCCTGATGTCCAATGAGTGGAGTCGCCGTCGGTAAAACAGAATTATGTACAGAAGTGGCTACCTAAACCCGGTAACCTCAGGTTTTTTTTTTATAAACAATATCCCCTCAGATTTGATAGGAACTGATGGTACTTACACCCAACGAATAGAGTCCAGCTGGCGGCCGGCGAAGAATTGAATGCGGGGAAGAGTCAATTTGACGTCGAAATAACTTGTCAAATACGCTAAAAACGCTTTTACATACGCATAACTTCTGACTCGGTGGATTCCGCGCCTTAAAACTTGAATTTTTAGATTCTACTCGTTAAATACTTCAAGAAGATAAAAAGAAAAGGCCATCATTTTTGGGCCTCCGAAGAAAAGTTTAACCAAAATATGAATACCTTTTTTGCAACTTACTTATCGAGTTGTCGCGATGAAGTGCCGAGTGTGTTGACACACAGCGTAATAAAGCAAATATACAATGACTAGCCTGAAACAAAGAAGCGATACTATGAACGAAAACTTGTTATTTAATAACAGGCTCCTCCTATACTGTCGTCACTCTCGTAGAAGCAGTGACGATGTCGCTGTGACAATCCGTCATTCGAAATTTTTCTTCGCTGTCGTCTGACGTCACTTTGCTTGCCTGCGAAGAAGGAATATCCTGTTTCGGATTGTAATTGAAGGGAGGTACGATAGCGGATGCGGGTGTACGAACATTGCCGCCATTTGCGTGCGTTTGTGCAGCGCCATCTGCGCCATTTGCCGAATCTACTCTTATGAAGGAACCTAGGCGCGATATACGTTTCGTAGGATCCACCGCATCCGCTGTGGAAGACTCAGCGTGCGGTTTCCGTAAAATAACCGAGGCGTCCTCTACTTCTGCCGTGTCCTTTTTGTACGTGGAGGGTTCGCTAGACTTGACGGGTATCTTGCAGGGAGCATCGTTCGCGTTCATTCCACTCAGGTCACACGAATTTCTGTACTTCGTTTTACTGGGTTGCACGCCGATAACCAAAGGTCTCTTCAACTTCGACTTGTATAAATTCGATTCCGGGTGATCGTTCTCTTGGGGCACTCCCTCGAACGTCGAACTGCGGAACAATCTGAAAGCTGGTGGATTACCGACCGGGGAAGGACCGTCCACGCCGTTGGCACAATTGCCAGGTTGCACCCATTGCCTGGTGTCCGGTTTCTCGAACCGTTGCTTGTTCTTACTCTCCTCTACTTTCTTCCAGAGACTCGCTATTTTACTGGTCGCCTCCTTGGCCAGTTTCCTCGTCTGCGCACCTGTCGACGAATTGGACACGATACTGGAATTGCTGTTCGACCTCTGCCCCAGAGGACTGACTTTCCGAAAGATTTTACCATTTTCGATCTGGCCGAGGTTTTGGTTGCCAGCCGGAATTTTTGAGGTCGTGGTTACCTTACCTGTAGGCAATCGTTTAGGAGCCACCATCAGCGGCAACGCTTTGGAAGACTGCATCTTCTCTGAAGCAGCTCCCTTCGTCACCTTCGACTGGTGCGCTTGATGAGTCTTCGGTGCGATCTTAGGTTTGCTTACCGCCGGATGTACCTTGGAGGTGGCACCTCTAATCGGTTTCGCGATCTTCGTTTTTATGGGTGAGGAGGATGTAGAGACCACCGTGGGGGCGTTCTCCACTTCTGGTTCGTCTTTGGTAAATGTACCCTGTCTTTCTAGGGGTTTAACAGGAAGGTCCGGTTTGCTCTCTTGTTGATAGTTGGAGGGAGAACACGTTGGAGGTGTGCTATGTCTTTTCACAGACTTTGTGAAGGTCAGTGAGGATCCTTTCTGAGGAACCGACGCCCTCTTCGCAGCTACTGATAAGATTTTCGTTCTCTTCTCTGCGTCCGTTGAACTGGGAGGTATTTTAGTACTCATGTTTGACTTGGGTGTCTCTTTCGTCGCGACGCTTGGATTGTTGTTGTTTTGTCTGAGCGTGGTGGCTCTGGTAGCTCTGACGATGGGGGAAGTGTTGCTGCGCCCTATGGGTATCCCACTGACAGGGTTCACTTGTTTTAACGGAGATGATTGCGGCGTTGGCTTTCGGGTTATTGGGTTCGAATACAGAGCTTTCCTTCTGCCACGAATAGCCTTTGGACTTTCTGGGTCTGACTTGTCCGTGGCGTTCGAATCGTTGCTGAGGTCCCTCACCATTCCTGGCTTGATTATTCGCGGCCTCTTTGTTTCTCTAGGTGGTTCCTCCGTGTTATTCGATTCGTCGTCGCTTTCGCTTTCTACCGCGTCGGGATACCTGATGTCCTCCTGTGACCTGGCTGTTTCAATTTCACATTCTGGTTCTGGTACGTTTTCCATCTGCTGTGCACAAGAGCCTATCAGTTTCTTGGAAACACCATTGACGAATTTCATTCGCAAATTTCGTTCCGACTCAGATTCATTGGACACTAAACTTATAGTCTCGCAATCCAGTAATCCATCCTCACCGTTCTCGTTCGTCTTATTCGATTCGTTCAAAGTATTCAGTACAATGGTGGCGTTCTGTTCTAACATGGTTTGGATTTCATCCGATTGAATGTTACGCGGCGAGTCGGATACTCTTTCTTCCATAGTACCTGATGCGACACCGTTCTCCCCCTCTCTGAAAATACACTCCGAGTCGTTCAGGGTTCTTGTGCGATACCTTTCCCTGTTCTTCTTCTGCTCCATGCGGTTTTTGATCAACGTTTTGCAGGTGGGAACTTTGGAAAATGTGGGAATAGAGGATTTAACAGGGGTTGGTGATTCCAGTTTCTGAGCGTTCTCCTGATCACGAGTACTATCAATTTCTTGCTGAGGGTTCTGATCTTGGTTCAAGTCAGGAAAAGGGTTTTCCAGTACCTGCGTCTGGAACCTGGCTCTGTCTTCCTGTCTACGTTGCTTAGGCGTCAGCTTGGAAAAAGGTGAACACTTTCCACGTGGAACTCTACTCACTTCACCCTTTGCGTTCTCTCGTCGCTCTGCTTCCTTCTCCTTCTTGTCCATCTCAGCTGCTATGGTGTACGTCTTGTACCTCTCCTTGGCCAAATTTCGTTTCTGCTTCGGTGTCAGATTTCTGTGCGCCCGTTTCCTGGGCGTAGATTCGGCCGAGCTAGTGCCGCAATACTCTGACGAGATAGGAGTAACAGCCTCGTCAGTGTCGTTGCCCACTTCGTCGATCCTTTCTACGATCGGATGCGGAGCTTCTTCCGTGTGCAAATCCACGTCGATGCACAAGGTATCGCTGCAGATCGTTTCAGTCGCCTGCTCCACCGTCGATTCGTCCATTTCGCAGACTTCGTTGAACAAAGAAGGAGGGTTGATGTTCTCCAAGCACTCGCTCAGACTGTTGTTCCCGCTATTCTGCATAGCTTCGGCGTAACGCATGCAGGTCATGGACAGCACGTTCGCAACGGGTTTCAGCAAGTCGAACACAACGTCGCTTCCGGTTAGGCTGTGCAAATAGTGATCTTTAATCTCTGCAATTTCCGACGTGATACTAGCGACGCTCAGCATGCTGTTCTCCATGTCACCGACGTCTGGTAACTCGTCCATCATCGAAGGTGGTTTGACGCTTTCCAAGTGGGAGCCAGTGCATTCGTTCAACAGATTCTCCAAGCTCCCTGTGTGACTCTGAGTTTGATTAAGAGCTCGCTTGGCTACGACGCCAAGGGGAAGGGACTTCTTGCGACAACCTCGAGAGTCTGTGGAGGACACGCTCTTCACCTGGAGTGGAGGAAGGGACGTTGAATTGCACCTGTCTCGATTAACGAACGATTCGCTGCAGTCACCTGATCCAGCGTAACTGGCCGTCAAAGACAACAAGCTACCCATGGAGGATGGAGGCTTGATCGCTTCCAAATCCATGGACGTCATACTGGTCGTGTCGAATTCGTTTTGCCTGTTCATTTCCGCGTCAACTGCTTCCGCCAATTTGATTGCCTCTCTCTGAATGATCTTCGAGTTAGTCATGTGCCCACTCTCGCTGCTAACCGTCTCTACGCATTCGGAGGTGATCGTACCTTGTTCCTCTGGTACGTCGCTCTTGAACGAGGCTATGATGGGAGCACTGATGCTGATACTGGGAAAAGAAATCTCATTAGGAGAATCTTCGTTCCATGTATCGCTTATTATGCTCTGTTTCATTGCACTCGAGTCCCGTTCTCGTATCGCTTCCGTTTGTTGCACCAGGGTCGCTGTTAACCGATCCAGCGAGGCGATCATGGCATCGGGATCTCGCTGACGACGATACACTTCTTCTTTTTCAACGTACTTCATTGTATCTCCATTTCTCTGTGACGTTTTGTGCTTTGTGCCAATTTCTTCTTTTTTAATACCATCCACTTCACATATGTCGTTGTAAATTTTACTATCCTCATCCGAATCGTTATGCCGTTTCTGTCTAAATTCATTGACCGTATTGGATTTCATCGTGCTGCTTTGAATGTTGTCAATGGTCTTCGTTGGTCTAGACTGTATGCACAATTCTAAAAGCGCGTGTTCAGATTGTTCCACGGAATCGATGGATTCGCTGCTTTCAGAATCTGTTACTTTTGTGTAAGACTGTTGCATGGACAAGTTCTCTGTAACTTTGTCCTTTATTTCTGATGCTTTCTCGTTGTCCCAGTTGATAGCATCGTCGAGGAGATCATTGTGAACCAAAGATGATATATCTTCGTTAGACTGAGTATCTATACCGGACAAATACTGCTGTTGATTCGGTTCAGTATTGAAAACTATCGTTTCCTGTAGTTCTGGACTGTTTCTCAGATTCGAGGGTAACGAGAAGTTACACAGATTATCGTCGTCCATTATTGAACTCCCTTTATCCAATTCATTCTGTAAAACTTTATTCGTTTCTTTCAGGGAGATTTCGTGTTCCACTATCTGCAAAATAGAGAAATTTTTCTTTGAACTTTTAAGCACACGTATCATCGGAATGCTTTGAAAAAGTTTTGGAAATATACCTTTTGCATAAATTTCGTTGTACTTTGGTTATAATCAGATTCAATATTTACATTTGCTGCATTATCCATCATTTGATTTTTACAAATATCTGAATCTGTTATTTCTTCAGATTCCACTTGTTTCATATCAAGACTATTCATGGTAGAATCGACTGATGAGTTGCACTCCATCTGATCGAGTGCTATGCTTGTTTGGTACCTGGTTAAAGTGCTCTCATTTCGTGCAACCTTCTCAAAATTATTTCCTATGAACGAATGCCTGTGTCTGGAAGAAAACAGAGGTAAGGCATGTAACTAATAAGGTAATTAAGAGATGCAATAAATAAATTAATTTCAATAATTACCTGTTATTTTGCATTCCAATATTAATGCAAGCTGTAAGCAGATCTTCATCGTCCTCATCCCCATCACTGACTTGATCTAAACATTCGGAAGAGGTGTTTATATTTAATGTGCAAGGCATATTACGCGTATCTCCTTTTAGTTCAAATTCCTTACATCCTGAATCATTAGAAGCCTTCAGTGTACTGATCACGTAAGAATTAACTCCGTTTTCAGGAAAATTTTGCTCACATTTTTCATTCTTTTCAAATATAACATTTTTAGTTTCATATTTCTCTTCTGTGACTACAATAAAATTACACATATTTAAAAAAGGATAGTAATTTCAATGAAAATCAAATTGTATCTTTAGAATAGATATACAAGTGATATTAAATATGTTACCTGATTTAATTAGAGTTGTTGAGTTGGATGCTTTGTACTTATCATCATCATCATCATCATGGTACTGTAAATTACCTGGGGATACTTGTGAAAGTGTAATCCTCAAACTGTTAATAAATAAGAAGAATTTTTATTTACTTCATTACAATTAATTTTCAAAATAATCATACCAAAAGTGTACACACCTTACTGGACCATTTGTAGACGAATGAGCATCCTCTTCAATATTATTATCCTTAACATTGCCTTCAAAGTAATGCAATCCCTGACTTCCTTTAGCACCCTTCTTCACCGTGCTATGAAATTTCAATGGATCCTTTTCTTGCAACTTATTTCGTTCTTGCAATTTCTTCGAGTTCCTCTGTCGACTCTCATCTTGCAAATCCGAGGCAGAGGCTGCTCTGGAACAATTCAAAGACGTGCCATGAGGCGTTCCCTCGGTGTAGTAAGTCTTCAATGTGTCCTCGTGAATCAGCTCCTGCTCCGCGTTTGGGAAATAATGCGAATGTTGTTTCTCTTCATCCTCCAAGCTACGCTCAGCGTAACGCAAGCTGTAATCGGTGGGTTGATCCAGATCGGTAACAGCGTAGTCGCTGAACAGATTCCCCTCTGTTCGGTGGCTAACAGTCGGGGAAATAGCTTTTTGTATGGTGTTCAACGAGTTGTGCTGATGAAGCACGTTACCAAATCCATCTTTGACTGAAGAGCTAGTGCCAACGAAGGACAGCGTGGACGAGGTGTCGATGACCGTCTTAGTAGTCGAATATTCTGCTTTTGTGCAAACGTTCAGTTCAGTTTCATCAGGGATACTGGACTGACTGCCACCTTTCAACGAGATACCCTGAGGCAAATTGTCTTCCACCGAGGAGTGCAACAGATTCTGGGAGCAAGCAGATTCCTGGTCCGGTGCCGAGGACCAAGAAATGGTTGAGTTTGTGCATCTAAGGTCACCCAGGCCATTGAATCCGTCCGAGGACTTCAGACGATCCGGAATGGCATTTTTGTAACGCAGAGTGTACTTTTTCTCAGAAGAGACCTTGTGTCCTTCTTTGGACATCCCGGCGTCGAAACCAACCGCGGCGTGCAACGACGAAGACTGCTGCTTGATCTGAACCTCCGTGGGAGACAATCCGTTCAGGACGTGACGATTCACCCTCTCGAACATGGTGTCGGAGTGAGTACTTGTTATGGAGCGCATAGAGTCTCTGCTTTCGCTTCTGGCGACTCCGTTGCATTTAATGCTGGAGGTACTGGGCTGGTTGTGCAGCTGATAGGAGCGCAGGGTGCGTGTATTGATGCCTAAGAAGCTGTGATCTACTTTGAAGGAGAACTTGTCGTCTTTGTTCGTCGGGGACGTGCTCGGTTCGATATTGTCACAAGTCTCGGCCAAGTTTTGATCTATCTCTTGTTCCAGAGCCCTCTGTCTGCGTGCGACCAAGGTGGGCAAAGTCGGAAGGCCCAGTCCTCTTGCCGTTGAATCTAGGTGGACGAGATTGTTACAACCTGGCCTGGCGCTTAGCAAATTCTTCAAGGCTGCGCTCGAGCCCATAGAGATCATCTTGTGCTTTGAGTGGATCAGACTGCGAAGCATGGGGACCGCGCCCAGGTCCCAGAGCAGTCGCTGATCCTGCGGACACCGGGCAGAGAGGTTCCACAGTGCTCCGCAAGCATTACTGACGACGGTCAAACTAGGTGAACGTAACTGCTGCAGTAGAACTTGCAGACATCCCCTCTCCCTCACGATAGCCCTATAATCCTCCCTGACTGCGATGTGGCTGGACACGTTCCTCAGTATACCTCCGGCATTTTCGACGATGGCTAAAGTCTTAGAGGGTGCTTTATAGCTCAGCATGTCGACGAGAAACGCGAGCGCGCCGTCCACAGCGCAGATGTCCACTTTGTTCGTACTACAATGCGCCGAGAGATTCCAAAGCGCAGAAAGTATCGACTTGAGGGTCGATTCCTTCCTGCCCTCCATCGCGGCTTTCATCAGCCCAGTCACGGCTCCAACTTCCCTCAACGTTTGCTTGCTGCTACTATCGGCTCTCCAGGACAGATTCCTTAAAACGCTCGCGGTCACTTGTCTGAGATCGTCACTGGGACTCCTCAGCTGAGAGACCAACGCCTTCATGAACTCCCGAAAGGAACAGAGCAACGCTTTGTTGTTCCCGTCTCCGAAAGTGAGGTTCGTTAACGCCATTCCGGCGTACCTACGGAGGGTGATGCAATTTTGATCGTCGCATTCGCTACCGTGAGCCATGTGGTCCATCTCGATGAGCTCCGCGACCGCGTGCAGTCCACCTAGCTGGCACATGGCGTGACGATGAGCCTCGTCGAAGGAGAGCTTCATTAACGCGGCTATCGTTGGTCCGGGATGCCTCTCCAGATCGTCAGGAACCTGTCCCGTTTCCAACGATGTCCTCAGGGCTTGACAGTAGTCCCTCAACTGTTCCAAAAACCGGAGCACCCTCGCTTCCCTGCGTCCAGCTCTTTCGTCGCTTTTAGCATGAACGATGTTGTGCAAAGCTCTCGATGCTTTTTCCCTCGTCTCTGGATCCTGTCCTGGCGCGTGAATCAGTTGGACCAACAGAGGCAGACATCCTGATTGCCTCATAATCAGACAGTTGTCTATAGAATTGCTCATGGAAAGGAGAGTCGCGCTCATATCCTCTCTGCCTTCCGTGCTACCTAGCATGCCTAACAAGTTGTACACCACGTCCACCTTCGCTCCTAGTCTTCGATCGCCTTGCATCTCCGAGGAGCAGCCGAGAGCCGTGCCAGAATTCGAGGAGAAGCTCATCACGCTGGCTACGTCCTGCGATAGAGGGTAAGTGTCATTACTGTATCGCTGCTCTCATACATATTTACATTTTGCTTAGAATTCATCAATTTCATAACTGGGTCTCGGTGCTTGAAAAAAACGATATTATTGATTTTAATAGAATTTATAATCAACTTTTGATGTATTATGTTTGAAAAAAAAACGAGAAACAATACAATCAGACTGCTAGTCATTTATACATATGCAATAAATGACCCATTTTTGTTAACGAGGTACATTTAGTTGAAATTGTTCTTTTATGTAAATTAAATGTTAAGTAGTTGTATCAGATTAATTAATCCCTGCCCTACCATTCATGTTAATGTTTGTATTACCTATATTTTTTGTATAACAATTTCAACATCAATAATTGATAAAACAGTTTTTTTATTTTGAAATGGATGTTATTTTCTTCAAGCCCTGCTATACGTATCTCATAGAGAAACGTAACTCACATTATGTACAGTAGTTGACGTGCTTTGTTGGGGGGAAAAGCCCATTTGTTGATTGGCCCATACGTCTCTTCTGATGGGCCAAGTTCCTCGATACGAGGACGGTAATCTGTGGCTCTGCACGGATGTGTCTGGCTTGTTGTCTTCCTCGCTACTGCCACCCTCATTGTAGCGTTTGTTTCTTCTTGTATAAATCTATTGAACAGATTAATTAAATTAATTTATTTCAAAAATTCGTCATCTTCTATCAAAAATAAAAACAGCTAATTGTAAGCTTCTTTTCGATCAGTTTCGTCCCAAAAAGGATGTTTCTCAAGGTTGCTGCAGGTAAAATAATTCCGTCTCCCTCGAAAGCGCCTTACGTTTCCGCGCGAAACCGCAAGAAAGGAAAAAACAGAGGAATACAATAAATTCTCGCGAAAATGTTTAGGGTGGCGAGTTAAAGGGCGGTGAGATAAGAAGGGAGAGAAGAAATGCAATGTACGTGTGCGTACAAACGTGTACACCCGTGCGGGACAAAGACAGAATGAGTTCTCCCCGTAAAATCAATACGAGTCTACGTTGGTGGAGGTGTGTATAGGGAGGACTCGTACTCTCCACAAGCACGAGGCAACCCCAGTGGTTTTCAACCATTTTTTTTTATCTCCAAATCTCATTCTCACTCAAAACAAAATACACTTGCAACGATAAACAAAGTAGAAGAAGAAATGCAAATAGAAATGACATCCTAAAAATTGTATCATAACTCATTACGTAATAATGCAGCAGATTATTGCACAACCTTGAAAATTACTCCCATTATTTTGAAGCTTTTAACTAATATACGACATTATCATTAATTAACAATTTTCTGTTTTTTCATTTTGATAGATACCTCACTGTTCTATGTTAACATAACTTTTTCTATAGATAATAATAAATGCAGCTGAAGATAAGTTAACTATGAGATGTTACATTTGTTATATAATTAGTGATATACTGATGACAAAGCATTTGAAACGGGGATTAAGGAAACTGAATGAAAATATTAGAAATGGCAATCTCTAATGATCAATATGAACTACTTAATGGCAATGTTTGAATGTCAAGTATCTTTTTGAAGACTCAAATAGATAGTAAAAATCAGATTTCTTCAAGGTAATGTCACTGATAAAACGTCAATCCATCGCATCCACTCAAGTTCAGCTGTTTCAGCGGAGAAACTCATACATTATCGTCATCATCATCCACGCCTATACACACACCTGTCATCATACAAACCATGAAAATAATTAAAAACAAAAATAAGGTTTAGACGAAGAGACGAGATCGAGAAGATAAATTTACCTCTGGACTTGGCGTGGACGACCTTCGTTCGTCCTCCTCCTTGACTTCCGGCTCCATAGCATCCTCTTTGCTGGTCTCAGCGATCACAGTGCCGAGGTACAACCTTGGCCTGAAGTTGACGGCATTGACAGGCAGAGATATTGAAGAGGACGAAGCTGGTTTCAGCGAGTTTTTCACCAACGAGCATCTCGCGGACGTCGTCGCCGATGCGACGACGGGGTTGAACGCTGCGCCGTCCGCCGACGACTCCAGCTCGTGCGCCGCGACGCTGGCAAGGGGCGTAGGTAGCTCGATGCCGTGAGGGCGCCTCTGGGCCCTCCACGAGCCGGCACCTTCCACGCTGACGCCTATCGCCGAATCGTGAGACACGCGACACTCGTCTGAGAATCTTTCTGCTCTTTTCTGGCACTCTTCAGTGTCCTCCTGCAACAACGCGTTGTATCCAATTAGACTACTTCAAATCTTTTTCCTGTTTTAGTTGTAGCACAATACTGTTGATATTTAAAAGGGTTATATACCTTTGGTAAAATAAAAAAATGGATTTTTCAAAAATTGTATATTCTTCTAGAATATTTTCCCAAATTTTATAGTACCATAAAATTGTACTTTTGTACGAGTACCGTTAAATTTACCATAAAATATCAGAATGAAGAAAATTGGGGAGATACACCTCGGGTAATTTTCTTGTGAGTGGACATAGAAAAAAATTTATTCTTTTCTTTCGACTTACTTTTGTTTAAAAAATCACCCCCTGTCCGACTGTACTACCCAACCTGAGACACCCTGTACAGTCCAAATTTTCAGAAATTACTAAGGGAATTACATATAATAAGATATATGTACATGTTGAATATGTAATAAACAATAATTCTGCATCTATAAATAAATTTTTTAATTTTTCTTCTTATTTAACAGCTCAAAGGTACGTAACCCTTTAACATACAATCAATTGTGAATAAATCAATAATAATTCAAGGTTCATTAATTGATTTTCAGTGAACAGCCGATGATACTATACGATATAAAATTCGATTTAGAACAGAAAAATTCATTGTTTACGTGCGAGTAATTTATAACTTCCTATTTATTGAAACAACATCTGCAAACATTCGATACGATCATTTCATAGTGGCAATCGGAATAATGTTTGGGCTATAATTTGTTATGTAACGAGGCGTGGGTGGCAAGTCTTCATCATGTAACATCCTCGTGCATACAAGAAGAACGAATAACGACGGTGTCACTTTCAATTGCTGGCGCTAAAAATAATACCCAGAGCAAGTAGATTCTTAGAATGAATATTTTTTTATATCAGACACTGATATTAGAATGATTCGTCGTCGAATCATTCGTATCTCTTCCAGAAGACTTTGATATTTCAGAATATCTTTTTTTTTAAATAAAAGGAAAAATAACCAGAATTTATAGCTATTAAATAGTTCATATCGACACGTAGATACTCGATACCAATCGAGAAATTGAAAGCAGCCGCACGATATTGCTACTTCACAGCGGAACACCATCGAGCCGAGATTGCTTTCCCGAATTCCACGGTTCATTCATTTTTATCCCACTCAATTTAGGCTTCGTTCACGTGTACTTCTCCAAATAAACATCCCGCCAGAGAAAGCAGCATTAAATTTACTCGAAAAATCGTTTCGGTTGTTACACTTTCTCTTCGATTCGCGGAGCTTCTTTTTCCATTGCGAAAGGGTTAAGGATGGTTCATGGGTTTCTTAATTTATATTACAAAAATTATTAACGAAACATCGGTGAAATATACAGGATGAGACAAATAAAATGTTATAAACTATTATCTTGAAAACTGTAGCAGCTATCGACCTAACTCTTTTTTTTAAATTAACCCTTTCCTAATTTTTTCTACTAAACCGGCAAGTTAATTTGTAATACGTTCCCATAAAGGTGTTTTCATTTTGATCGAATATGAAAAAAAATTCCAAGTTGATTGGTAGCCTTCTCAAATATACATACGAGTGCAAAGGGTTAAATATTGTGCAAAAGTGTTCCAGAACTACTGTTGGTCTCTTAAAAGGGTGGTAGCTGGGATGATTCTGAACAACATTTTCCTTTGGCAAAATGTTGCTTGAAGTTTCGTTTTTCAATTATTAAAAACCAGATTGGTCAGTGTTTTTCGTTAATAATTCAGAAACGAAGCTTCAAGCAACATTTTGCCAAAGGAAAATATTGCTCAGAATCATCCCAGCTACTACCCCTTCAAGGGATCAACGCTAGTTCTGGAACATTCTGTATAGAAAATTTTTCTAAAGCTACCATGGAGTTAGATTAAACCTACGTTGTCCTTTTTAAATGGAATACTAATTTCTTTTTATTTAAGTAGTTTTTATCAAACTGGATAACATTTACTCAAACCATTTTTTGATATTTCTAATAGTTAATTACTCATGCCAAAGGGAACGTTGAAGGAGCAAATACGCTGAACCCTCGAAGGAAAATTAAAACAGACGTATTTTGCCTTAAAATTTATTTTATTAAATACTGAAGATGACAACCATTTACTTGTTAACTGACTTCGAAAAGAAGGAGGTTACTCAATTCCATTAGTATTTTTTTTTTTTCAAACAACTTATTCGTTTAATAATATTATAATGTACATCAGACAGTACTGTTGCATTTACCAATTGGCAAACATTTTGTATTTGAATTTTCATATCTTCTTTCGTGGAAGGTGAAATTTTCATTACTTTATGCTTCGAATACCCTTACAAGAAAAAATCGAATGCAATATGCTTGCAATAATGTTGTTCGATACGCAATATTACAAGAATCATAATATTAAAGAAAGAACGAATACATGTTAACAAGTAAATGGTTGTCACTTTCAATATTTAATAAAATCCGGCTGTTTCTTTCTCCTTGAACGCCTCCACGTCTTCGCTTCATAAATATTCCCTTCGTCATAAATCGTTATCTAAAAAGAATATCCAAAAAATGATTCGAGTAAATGTTATTCACTTTGACAAACGCTATTTAAATAAGAAAGATTAGTACAGCATTCCATTTAAAAAAGACGACGTTAGTTTATCCTGACATTATGATAACTACTTTAAAAAAATGTTGTGTACGCCACACAATCAGGCACGTCGCAACATTTAATTTAAAAAAAAAAGAATTGAGTCGATAGTTGATACAGTTTTCGAGATAATACTTTATAACGCTTTATCTATCTTGTTTATGTTAGATTTACCCGAGGGCGATTTACAATTTTTTAACTGTATTTTTTATATCTGCTGTTTGTCTCCATTAGTGTAACAAGGATTAAGGATAGCTTTTTTCTTATTTTGTTTCAGTACTTTTAAATGGTTCGTACTTTCTGTAATTTCATTTCTGTCAATTAAAAATAGTTCTAATTGTAAGAAAACGGTAATAGAATGGTTTCTAGCAGGGTTGAACATTATTTGAAATAATCTTCTGACAGAAATTTCGGCTAAACTGAAGATATTGAAGAATGAGAAATAAATTATTTACTTGGATAAATTTCAATCACGAATAAAAACTTATTCGAATAATTAAAATAATAGATAATTAAAAAAATTAGTTATTTCAAAATAATAAGAAAAATCAAATTTTATTTGAAATAAAAATATCTTTAAATTGAAAATTATTTGCTATTTTTAAATAATTTGGTTTTATTCGAGATTTTTATTGAAAGATCTATAAATAAATTTTCATAGAAAGCAACAGTTGTTTCTGATTTGAAAATATTTTCATTTATTCAGAAGATTATTTGAAATAGACAAAAAAAGGATTTTTATTTATTTTTATTTGTATTATAGTTGTAGAATACTGTAACAGAAGTTACAATTTAGTTCGTACCAGGTGTCGATACGTTGAATTTGATGTATAAAGGAAATACTGATGCATACAACGAGCAATTAACCCATCCTGTTCTGGGTCAACGAAAGGTCATCATAGAGAAGACAGCAAGGTACTGAACAGCGCAGAGGAGATAGTGAAAGATCGCGAAAGGTAAATAATAATGGGAGCAGCTCGTCGAAAGGCGCATGCATAATTAAGAAATCGCCATTGTTGCTGCTTAGAGCTGCCACTTTCACCCAGGATTTCTCTGGTATCCGAGAAGTTCAAGAATAATGAATTCACTCGTAACACGGAAAAGCATGCGTAGAAATAGCCTGGGATTCTTGAAATTTAATTAACACATTTTTTTTTAATTGTGCTGTGAATTAATGTATTTGAACATTGGAGTGGGTAGATAAAAGTTAGGGAGACTTTTAAGGTTCTAAACTGTAGGATTCTAATATTAAAGTTTCAAAATTCTGTTGTAAAATTTTAACTCTTAAAATCTGGGTTCTAAATTAAAATTGGGTCTCTTCTCTCCGCGGTCCGTTGTCCAAGGGTTAAGGTTTTAAATCCCTAAAATTCTAAAACCCTAAAATTCCAAGATTCCGAAATTCTAAAATTCCAAAAATTCAAAAGTCTAAAATTCTAAAATTCAAATATTTCAAAGTTCTAACATCTCAAATTTTTAAGATTCCAATACATTTGCATAAACATCTGCATTGCATTGATAACAATTATCGTGAGAATGAAGAGATAGTAATATGCAGATGCAAAATTGAGGCTAACGTCTAAGCGTAGTGAATGAATCACGAGCCAATTAAGGATGACTCATCAGCATGCAAGAACGTTAATTCGTTACTTAACTTGAAACAATAAATTGAATAATCTCTCAGAACGATGATAACCTGGTTATCTCTAATAACAGATGTAAAACGAAACTCTTCCTGGAAAATAATTGAAAAAAAAGAAGAAAATTGATACATTTTATTTCGCTACACCAGCCCTGAACTCGATGCAAAACAATGATTTAATGGATATCAAATTGATGTATTTTGATTTAGAAACGTGCAAAATGAATAAATAATTTGACCGTGCAATAAAAACTTATTAATATGTATATAATATAGCAATTGCATATTCAATTATTTTAATTTCAAAAAAATTCGTTTACGATATGAATTAATAAAAAAATTATTTAAAAATCGAGGGCAACTGTTTATTCAAGAGAGGAAAGAAGTGGCTATACGGTTCTTCATTTAACTAAAAGTAAATAGCACTCGAGCATTTTAACGACTCTTCAAGATATCATTATTTTAATGTATGAACATTCTAAGATTCTTCAACCGGCATTTTTATTAATGAAGGCTGAATGTATTAATCGTGTATAAGAATTTTGCTATTTCAGAACTTTAGGACTTCAGAATCTTAGAATTTTGCAATAGAATTTTGGAATTATAAATTTGAAAAACTTGGAATCTTGAAACTCTAGAATTTTAGAGTTTTAGGACTTTGGAATTTAAAAAACTTGGAATATTGGAACGTTGAAATTTTGAAACATTGGAATTTTAAAAATTTGGAATATTGAAACGTTGGAATTTTGAAATGTTGGTTTTTGGAATTTTTGAACTTTGGAATTTTTAAACTTTAGAACTACGATACCTTGAAATTCTGAAATGTGGGAATTTTATAATTTTGGAATTTTAGGATTTGAAAATCATAGAATCCTAGAATTTGAAAATCTTGGAATTTTAGAATTTAAAAACCTTAGAATCCTAGGATTTTAGAAATGTAATAATTAAACGTTGCCTGTAATATATTCCCCAATAGTTAAAAATTTCAAACGTGAAAACGAAAACAGAGTACATATTCAGAATAAAGATTGAGAATGAGCCTGGTTAAAGCTATTCCATGTGTACCACGCAGATAGGTCCTCAGGTAAAAAATAAATAACAGAAACAAGAGCAGTCTAGGAATTTATCTAGCTTTCACCCTGAAGAGAACTTCCTTTCTCCTTTCAGCTTCTTATCCAACAATCTTACGCTACCATTGGAAAGATAAGAGGCACTATGTAAATAAATTTAAATAGAAAAGACTCTCTGATGAATGAACGATCAGGTTAAACCGTTTATCGTTAAACAGACAGCTGTTTTCAATATTGTCCTGATGAGTAAAACTCGTAAATCCGATTCTGACTCAGTTCTACCTGGGCAAGGTATTAAGATAAGAAGGCTGATCTGAAAATAAAATAAAAACTAAACGGAGAAAGTGGAAATACCAATTGAAAATGAAATCATTCGTTTGTTCTTATTTAATGGTTACAAATCTTTTTATTAATTAACACGTTCAATGACATGGAAATCATTGGCGACTGGTACCACTAACGTAAATAATAATTAAAAGAGAACAATAGAAAAAGATTACTTTAAATAATATTGCTAGTGTAAATAGAAAGCTTGAAATTTGAAATTTTTAAATTAACTAAATTACTATTTTGAATAATTAGAGCTTCAATATATCCAACAAAACAAATGCTCATTTTCACTAATTAAACTTTCTCTACTGAACAAATTAATATTAGTTGCGTTAACGTTTAATATAATAATACCTCTGTTTTTCAAGTTCTACCTAATTAACTTCCGGTCAATTTTGAACAGTGAGAGTTCACCGATTCCGGAACATTGGAATCAATTCCGTTCAAGTCGTATTTTTATTTTTGACACGACCAAGGAAGGAAGTGTATTTTAGTCACGTGCAGCACGTACGCGAACAGAACACTACACGTTTCGTCGTTGAACGTTCTTTAGGTTCAGAAAAATCCCTCTTTATCAGAGTCATCAAGGAATAAAAGGTTTAGCGCTTTTAATAAATCTATAATAAATCCGAGTACTTTAGTTGTTTCGTCTATCGAAAATCTATTGAAAAAAAAAATCTTCGACGTATTTAAAACGCTTTGGTAGCTCGATAAAATGAAATCCATCGAGTGTTCTTCTTCTCTGGCCTATTTCGGTTCAATTGTAAGAAATAAAGCGACAAAAGCAAACGTGCTACGCGTACTCCAACGAAATAGTGTCATCGTGAGAAACGATCAACAGCCTCCACACAATACCTCGTAACAGCCTGTTAAACTACTTTAAACCGACATCTGAAAGTCTTCGTTCTTAATTAGAAATTTCTATCTCGATGGAAGTACGAATAAATTCACTGTGAAACTATGCGGCGATAATTGACGCTCATCAAATTGTGCAACGTCGAATTCTGTTTCGCGACATTTAAATTTCTGAATTTTATAACGTTGGAATTTAAAAATTTTTAAAGTTTAGAATCTGGAGAATTTTAGAAATTTAGAATCCTGGAATTTTAGAATTTAATAAATTTTAATTTTAGAGTTTTATAATGTTGAAATTTTAAAATTTTTTAAATTTAGAATCTGGAGAGTTTTAGAAATTTAGAAATTTAGAATCCTGGAATTTTAAAATTTAATAAATTTAAATTTTAGAATTTTATAATGTTGAAATTTTAAAAATTTAGAAGTTTAGAATCTGGGGAATTTTAGAATTTTAGAAGTTTGGAACCTTCAAATTTTAGAATCTGGAAAATTTTAGAAATTTAGAATCCTGGAATTTTAAGCTTTAATAAATTTAAATTTTAGAATTTTATAACGTTGGAATTTAAAAATTTTTTAAATTTAGAATCTGGAGAGTTTTAGAAATTTAGAAATTTAGAATCCTGGAATTTTAAAATTTAATAAATTTAAATTTTAGAATTTTATAATGTTGAAATTTTAAAAATTTAGAAGTTTAGAATCTGGGGAATTTAGGATTTTAGAAGTTTGAAACCTTCAAATTTTAGAATTTAATAATTATTAAGGCGTTAACCTTTGATCAATCTACTGGATCAATCATGACCCAAATTTATGTAGAGTTTCTTTACTGGAAGAATAAGTTTCAAAGGAACAGTGTAAAATTTAAAAAATGAAATTGGGGCTCTCTCCATGGTCCGCCGTCGGAAAGTTAGGCAATAAAATAAAGGTATCGAAATGAATGAAATCAAGGAATACCGACAAACACTAAAAATATAGAAATGATTAAGATATTAATAAATTTATCTGTATCCCGAAACCTGAGTGTATTAAGTCACACTTTTCAAACTTTAGAGGGAGAGCATATCAAAGGTGCAAAAGCCTTGCAATTTTGAAACCCTTCGAGACAAATATGTAATTTTTTTTAACACAGATGAAGAATGTATCGTTTTATTGTTTAAAAGTGAAATCGTATACTGGATATTGTTACTTAAAAAAAAAAAAAGAAGTGGATTTCACACTGTCTGGTTCTGACGATGGACTTAATATTTCATGATATGTCTTCACTAATTACTGTCCGTTTCCAATTTTGTATCTTCTCTTATGACTCAATATCATAAACCTGGACAAAGTGTTACGTGGTTCTGACGTACCTTTTGAAGCAAACATTAAATCCAAAATTATTTTAATCTAACACTGGACTTCAAATTGCTTGGCCTTGAAATTTTTTCTAAACTAATATCAAGAGCCTTCAGACTGTTTGGAACGACTTTGAATAAAATAATTTTTACCACCTAGAAGAATGAAAAATTTGATACAAGAAACATAAAAGATGTCATTTCTTCAAAAAAGTGGAATAAATACACTCTGACTGTGGGGTCCAGATATTAAATAGGAAAATATTTACAATTATAAACGCGAGCAAAAAACAGAGCATGCTAATCAGTAGTGCGAAAAAGATGAAAGCAATCTTCCGGTTGCCTTTTCGAAAGATATCACGATAAGAATGACTCATTATTAAATGAAAGTATTATGAGGATTTACCAAAAACTTGGAACTTTTGAATCATACAAAATAGAGGATTTTCAAGAAGAATGTTATCTGTCTAGATCAGTTTAATTGAACTGAATCAGATTCGACGAAGAAGAATTGTCAATACCCTAAATAAATGTATTAAGTAATTATAAAGAAAAGAAAAATCGTATAAACACTATATGTATAAAATAACTTGGTTACTGGTAGTATCAGCCTATTAATAAAGTATCGATCTCATCAGAATCGCGAAACCTATAAGCGCGAAAGAATATTAATAAAACTCTAATAGAAAATCAAATTAGATATAAATTATTTGAAAAATTTTCAAAATACCTCCTCTATTCACTCCTTTTTACAATACAAAATAAGATTTATTATTATTCGTTGGGAATCAATTGTAACAACAATAACATAAATCTTTCCTTTAACTTTACTAATTTGATATGTAACACAAAATTCATCAAATTTTAACTTGCATCACTTTTCCTCTGATATGTCAACAACCATCAACGTAACACCATAACAAAAGAAAATAAATTTGAAAAATACCTCATATCGCTATTTACACATGCAAAACTTTGCATACCCTTAAGAGGCTTGTAAACACGAAATAAAAAAGTCACCTTTCGCACAGGACATCGATACACGTTGTGGGATAAGTCGCAATATCTCGTGCCGGATTCATCATCCTCCTCGTTGATCCTTCGTTCTTTCTCCGCTCCGTCAACTTGTCCTTTATTTTCCATGATCAATCTCATGCGATTCTTCTCGGTTTTCACGGTTTTCGGATTCTGCGAGGCGAGTTGCATCGCTCTGGGGAGAGGGATCATCGAGCCGGCTCGACTCCTCGTCTCCGACTCGCTCGTCTTCACCGGTGATACCTCTCTACCCGTCGACGTTGTTTGTTTCACCTTTTCTCCCGGCATTATTTCGAGAATTCAATCGATTTGATATCCTCTCGATCGCGACACGCCGCATCCACGCTCGACGCACACGGTGTCGCGTCGTAAAGCCTCTTTTCAGGGTTTCGACCCTTTCTTCATCCACCGTGGGGCAGCTCCATCGCGCTCCATCGGGCGTCGAGTGCGCCGCGCCGCGCCGGCGCGCATGCGTCGCAGCAAAGATTTTCAAAATGTCCCTCTGGCATTTCAGCGACCCATCTCATCGCCGCCACCCTCGATAACCGACCTCTTTCCCCCTGATTTTTATCCTCTGACTCCAACTCCCGGTGTCGTGTACTTGTTGCACAGTACTCGAAACAAGAGGCTTAATTGGTACGCTGACCTTTCGAGAATTTCTGGAATGCGTCGAAGGAACTATTTCTCGAGGCTCGAAGGCGCCTCGTAGACGGACGCGTTCGGAACGAGGAACGATTTCGCGATACGCTTCGCGGAACCGAGCGTGTATCGGCGTGCGTCATTCGATCCCGCCGAGGCTTTGTCAGGGAGTAATCGATAATTCAAAGAAAATCGAGCTTCCGTTATGGCAGAATCGATCTAGACATCTGTAAGTTTCTAAAAATTCATCATCGGAGACTAAGTGCTCAATTTCTATATCTAATTGGTAAATTTGTTTTAGATTGCATTGATTCTCATTTGAATTTTCTTTGCGACACACCATCGACGCTGTACCACTACAAGTTCCATTTATAGTTATACGTCGCTAGTTCGCAGCCCACGTTTTGCCATTCGTTTCGCAAATTGACCGGACGCGCCTTTTGCGACCACAGATAAAGAAGGAAAATCTATTTCCCTCCGTCTGTCACGGTTGATCTCCCGGCCAAGAAATCAACCGAGGATAAATTTCTCCAAAAATCGTCCAATTCTCTATCAAACTCCTGACTGTCATAAAAGAATAAATTTTGTCTCTTTGATCGGTAGATTTACCTGGAATAAAATTCCCAGCGAGTCTCTTCAAAATTCATCACCCTCGTGGAACTCTCATTTTTCATATTACACGTTTCCTATGATAAAAGTCGCTCGAGTTCAAACGGACTTCGGAATCTCCTCTCTTCCAAGTCTTCCCTTGACATCTTCCCAAAGAATCCCCATTAAAAACTCCGCAGTACATCGAGAACAGTCGTAGCACTCGTCTTTGGTACGAAACAATGACGTTCACCACTTAAACGCGCGATATCACGATCGATTCGTTATTTTCTCGCTCGAACGAACCAAAGGGAACACGGTTCAAAGGTTCCTCGAAAGGCAGATAACGAGATGGTCCGCGAAGGGACACGCACGTTTTCAATGGTAAGCCCGGATGCACAGTGGGGAGAGACGAGTCACCGGAAGTACCGTGGAGGTTCCAATACCGATGAGGTTCACCGACGAATTCACAATCTTCGCCTTATTCTTATCATTTCTCACTCGCATTTTTCATTTTATTTCGAACCGTGCGACGAATCGGGAAGGTCGATCGAAAGCGGAAGTAAGATCGCCGGATAAAAGACACTGCGCGTGGTAAAAGAGAAACGCGTTTGGGACCACGTAGCGTGTTGTTGGTAGCTGAAATAAACTGGCGTAGGTTAGGGGATCGAAGAACAGCTGGGCTCGGCCTGGCTGCTGTACGCCATCACTGACTCACACGATTCGTTCTGTCTTTCTCCAGCTCGTTCCTTTGTGCTATCGTTCTTTCTCTTTCCATCCTGTTCCCTCTCTATTCTCCCTCCCGCTGTTCCAGCATACTCCATGGATTTCTAGCCGTCTCTCTTACGCTTTTAAACTCCGCTATCTATGCTCTTTCTCTTCTCTCCCCAGGATTGGCTCCCGGGTCTTTTTTTCATATTTCTCTCTGGATCTGTTTTGGAATACAAAATTGTATTGTCCGCTGCAGGAGGAAATACTGCGGGGCTCAAAAATATTTTTCTTCACCCTTTAAAGGGGAATAATTTTGTCAAAGTTGACAAATCTGGCTTGAATTATTTTAAGGAACTAGAAAAATTAATTTATCAAAATTGCAATTTGATCAAATGTAAAAAAAGATATTTCTTCATCGCCAATGTTCCATCCTTCTTTTTTGTTAAAATTGGAACTAATGGCTTGAATTATTTTGAGGAACTAGAAAAATTAATTTATCAAAATTGCAATTTGATCAAATGTTAAAAAAGATATTTCTTCATCGCCAATGTTCCATCCTTCTTTTTTGTTAAAATTGGAACTAATGGCTTGAATTATTTTGAGGAACTAGAAAAATTAATTTATCAAAATTGTAATTGGCTCAAATGTTAAAAAAGATATTCTTTCATCACCAATGTTCCATCGTTCTTTTTATCAAAATGGGAACAAATGACTTGAATTATTTTGAAGAACTAGAGAAATTAATTTGTAATAATTACAATTGGTTCAAATATGAAAAAAGATATTCCATCATCAGCAATGTTCCATCTTTCTTTTTGTCAAAATAGGAGCAAATAGCTTGAATTATTTTGAGAAACTAGATAAATTAATTTGTAATAATTTCAATTGGCTCAAATATAAAAAAAATATTTCTTCATCACCAATATTCCATCCTTCCTTTTGTCAAAATGGGAGCAAAGGGCTTGAATTATTTTAAGGAACTAGAGAAATTAATTTGTAATAATTACAATTGGTTCAAATATGAAAAAAGATATTCCTTCATCATCAATGTTCCATCTTTCTTTTTGTCAAAATGGGAGCAAATGGCTTGAATTATTTTGAGGAACTAGAAAAATTAATTTATCAAAATTTCAATTGGTTCAAATATAAAAAAATATGTTTCTTCATCACCAATATTCCATCCTTCCTTTTGTCAAAATGGGAGCAAATGGCTTGAATTATTTTAAGGAACTAAAAAAAGTAATTTGGAATAATTACAATTGGTTGAAATGTTAGAAAAGATGTTCCGTTATCATCAACCATGTCCCATCGTTCCCCTTCATTTTATCTATCTGATCCTTTTTTATTACCCATACCCTGTTTCATCCGAAGACGTCTGAATGGCTTATCAGAATGTATCTAATCAGAATCTCTTTCATGTTGCTCGTTAGAGGAGAATTCTCCGAGGCTGTTTGATTACCAAGTAGATTGGCGCCTTGGTGTTCAGAAACGAGTTGACGTTGCTTTTTAATATGTTACTGGTTATCACTGCACTTGTTCAGTTATCAAGCACTTGAAAATATGCTTGCCTTCCTTTTTAGATAAACCGTGGTTCCGTTTTTATCAGTGGCTTCGCGTTTCTTGCATAGCTCTATCTATGTTGCGCAACTTTATCGCCACTTTCTAGGTGACATTTAACGCGAGCATATGGTAATATATGAAAAGATAACAAAAGGATATAATTCAATAAAATTCTATCAGTAGGATAGCTCCTTACCAAATAATTTTGTATCTTGTCTTGATAAATAATAAATTAAAGTATAGTAATTGAGGCAAGTTTCATCTTTTCAGTTTCAATTAAGAGAAAATTGTTGATTTATTTTAAAAGGAGGATATTAAAGAGAAAAGTCTGGAAGTATTTCTTTGCCACAGCTTCGAAAAAGTTTGTACACGTGGAAAGAATCGAGGCACGATTCCCCATGGCGTGATACACTTGAACCATTTCGTAGGACAGAAGAAGCTCTGATCAATAACATCACCCCAAAGAGAGGCGGCAACCCCTCTGCAATAACTCCCTCATGATGGTGGCGCATGCTCAAGAATTAAACGCCATCCCTTCTCGCTATTTCACCATGCTTTTTCCCCTCTATGCAACAGAGCCAGGATGCGCGGAGGTGCATACGCGAACGGACCAAGTTCATTCATGCTAATCAGCTGCGGTGACCTTGATCGTGAAAATATCCCATAGAAAAGTGGAAAAAATAATGAAAAATATTTTTTAGAAAATTAATTAATGATTCGAATGTTGTTCGAGTTCGAAGAAAATTAATTTTGAAAATATTAAGAGGACTGGAATTTTGGGGGGCCAAAAATTGAAGTTTTTAATTTTTTTATTTGATAATAGGCTATATTTGAAATTGAAATCTATTAATTAAAACAATTTTTCGGATGCTATAGGTGGGAATTTTAGAAAAATGCTCCCCCTGTAAAATCACGTTTTTCGGCACTCGTGTTCCTTTTTCTCGATAACCATTCGACCGATCGAGTTGAAATTATGTGTGCTTTTACTACTAAGGGTATCGCGTATTTTAGCCAAAGACTTTTTTGAAATTTGGCCTGCAGCCAGATTGGCAGCATCTACTGGGTTAAAGTAAAAAAAGCCCACACATTGATAAGGTTGTACAATTTCTCCTATTCAACATTCCCTTTAGCTAAAATATACATCTAGTATGATAGTAGATATTCTAAAAATTTGAAGTTAATAACTGCAGTAGATTCTAAGAAAAAAAAAAATATTAACCCTTCCTTGCATTCTGTTGAAAAGGGTTGCACTTTCACGACATAAAAATGAAATAAAAATTCCCACCCAATTTCGATTAGATTTCCCAAGTTGATTCGTTTCACTTTAAAAGACTCCCTGAAAATTGAATAAAGTCCTTGAAATCTGTACGCTAGATGTAAAATCGATTTTCAGCTAATTTCCAATATTTATTAACGAGCTAGTATCGATTTTACGTTAGCCCGAAATGTAGATCTTCGTCGATGGCGAGCTGCAAATTGCAGTGGGACAGTTTAGCGCGGATGCTGCGCATTACCTTGTTCGCCACTTCAGCGTATCATCGTCATTAATATCGCCGCACCGCATGTGTATCAGTTAGCATAAGTGCATTAATGCACTGGCTGTGACGAAGGGAATTTTCAGTGAAATTTTCATGTTCGCATTGATAACGTGCATAAAGTGACGTGAAAAACAGTCGACGAGTGATACTTCAATCTGGAGCCTCTCGTTAACAGTCAATTATAAATTATTACAGTGGACTCTCGTTATATTGCCATCTGAGTGATTTGACTTTCACACGGATTTTCAATAGTACTGTCGCTCTTACACTATCATGATCTATTTCTATCTCCCCTCTTCCTGTATATGAGAACTTGGAAGCTTGAAAAATTGTCCACTTCTACAGCCTCGTCCGTGGCAATATAACGAGAGTCTGTTGTAATAAAAAAAAATTCTTAAACATAAACGGGATATAACTAAATTTTCTCTTACATGTTTTATTATAATTTAAAGTACCATTAGAATTCTGTAAATTAATTAGATTGTTTAATTAGATTATCAAGTAGCCAATTTCTGACAGAATTTGATAACATAAAATTATTGCAAAGTGATACATCAATTTAAAGCTTAAAGTTTAATGAAAATATCTATATGAACATTTCGCTAATATTCCTAATACAAAATTGCCGAGGGTCAGTTATAGTGAATAATTAATCAAAGTGAAATTTCTGTACAGTAGATTCTCGTTATATTTCTAGACGAGTGATTTGACGTTCACATGGATTTTAATGCATACCAGTGCCAATGGTTTATGAAAATTATACGTTTTTATCTCCCCTCCCCCCTTCAAATGAAAGCTTGGAAGCTTGACAAATTTTCTACTCTATAGCCTCCTCTGCGGTAATATAACGAGAGTATTTCTTTACCAAATTGTAGCTTAAAATTTTTTCAAAATTTGTTGGATAAAAGAGATATTTGCTTTTAAATATTGGTTATTCAATAAATAATGAATTTGAATATTTAAAGTATTTAAAATTCCTGTCTCTTGTTGGACACCCTATAGATGGAATATCCGTTAGCTTCAGCAAGCTATTTACCATGTGAATTCGTTCTGATCAAAAGGAAATATTGAAGCAGCTCACCTGCAGAGTCGTTGGTCGATGACTTCGATTTCTCCAAGTCAAAAGACGGCTGGTCAGCTCTCCAGCTCGAATACCTTCGGTGGATTCCAAGTTCTGACAGAATCGTGGCCGATAGCGAAAATTGCTGTCAAATAAAGTAAATCCTTTGATACATACGTATCCTCTTATTGAGCTATTTATAAAAGTAAAGTGAATTAAATCCGACAAGTTAAATCGACTGATTTATTTCCTATTTCAAAGAGAATATATCTGCGAAACGTTTCTTTCTTTCAGTTCTTTTCACACTATTATTATCACAATCTCTTTCCTTGTTAAATAATTAAATAGACAAACGAACTGAACATCTAATAAAATCAGAAACAAACCCTGGATGCATAATTTTCTTAATCGATTTTTAATCAAAATCGTAATTAACATTGAACTAGATTTAGAATCCAGAGTCAGAGTGTATTAAATTCACTTTTTTGCAAAAATGACATTTTATCTGTTTCTTATATCAAATTTTTCGCTTTTCCAGATGATAAAAATTATTTTATTCAAAATCGTTTAGTTTTTAATATAATAGCTTAAAAATAATATCGAGTCTATAGCTTGTACCGAGCAAAACTGTCTAAAAGACTCTTGATACTAATTTACAAATAATTTCAAGGCCAAGTAACTTTAAGTCCAGTGGTGGGATAAAATAATTTTGGACTTGATGCCTGCTTCAGAAGATACGTCAGAGCTATAACTTTGTCCAGGTTTATGATATTAAGTCACACAAGAGGAGATACAAAATTGGAAACAGACAGTAATTAGTGAAGACATGTTGATATTAAGTCACTGAAATATTAAGTCCATTGTCAGAGTCAGACAGTATCCAATTTATTTTTTATTTCAAGAAACAACAAACAATAAAACGTAAAAAAATGACGTACCTGTCTCTAACGATTTACAAGGCTTTCGCACTTTTGATACACTTTTGCACTCTAAAATTTGAAAAATATGACTTAATACACTCGTGACTCTGGGATCCAGATATGTGTAATTGAATTAAATAGAATTTCAGTGTTCATTAAACGTTTGTCAGTGATATTTAGCAACGTGAAATAACCGCGATAAATTGCACGCATTGAAAGACACGTTTCTGACACGGTGAATGCAACTTTGATGCACACGCGGAAGTGCATATGACTTGAAAGGTATCGTTTAATGCAGTACTTACTTGTACTCGGTCAAAGGATTTTGCCCCGTCTCGTTTTTCTTATTCTTCTCAAATTGTCGTATTACGTTGTCGGTCAAATGTTTTCCTGAAACATACAATTCCATGGGAAATTAACAATTTGGCGTTTAATTAATTAAAGCCACAAATAAATCACTGCGTATGATAATTTTCAAGTGGCTGAGCCGAATCTTTACATCATTTTTTCATTTTATTTTTTTTAAATATATAAAAGTTTCTTGTTTGAAAATGTTAAGTGTATTCGATGCATCGTAGTTAAAATAAAACTGTTGATAAAATAATAAATTCATTTTCCTCAATTTACGAATTAATTACCACAGTCCTCCACAGTTCGCAAGTAGACACAATTTAGTCTATTTGTGAACTGTGGAGGACTGTGGTAATTAATTTGTAAATTGAGGAATATGAATTAATTATTTTATCAACAGTTTTATTTTAACACAATTTAGTCTACTTGTAAACTGTGGAGGACTGTGGTAATTAATTCGTAAATTGAGGAAAACGAATTAATTATTTTATCAACTGTTTTATTTTAACTTCATAAATTTCCGAGTTGCATCAATTGAAAAAATATTTACTTTTTGAAACTTTTGAATGACCATCGTGTAAATTTGTACTTGCTACTTCAGATCCTAACTCTTGGCCCAGGGACACGCAATATTTCGTACATTTTCCCCCCAAAAAAAGATTTCCCCTTTCGTTATACTTCGAACGGAACTGAATGTTTCCAAGCCCTTCAAAGTTTTCGAGTGCACTCGTTCCATGAGCAACATTGCCTCCCTGCTACCTATCAACGAGCTTCACAAAAATAACCAAATTCTCGAGGAGAAAAACCGTAAACCGTGAGAAGATGGCGAACAGAAAAGCGCAGTCAGTTGTGACGCAAGTAGTGAGAAGTAAAAAACACCGAGGGTGCAACAGAACAACGAGTGTTTCGTGATTCCGCTGGAGATTACGCATATGAACCAGAAGATAAAAGCTTCAAACAGCATGTAGACACCAGAGTATTAAAAATCATTTTTTACTTTCGCCCCGTTAAGTCGGTGTAATTTACGGATCGACGATCGATTTCCTCTTTAAATATTCATTTCTCTCAGTTTCGTTCAACCATAAGTCGAGACTCATTGTATGCTAAATAGTGCAGAAGCTTTGCGCGTTGCATCAGTGACGAAAGTGCATAAATATGCACATCCTTCACGCGTTCGTGTAATTGAATCAGTTACAGACACGTACCTACTCTTTCAATAGAACTATTACAATAAAGACATTCTATAAATAGATTTCCAGCATAGAAATATAATAATAATAAAATATTTTATTTAAAAAACGATCTTTTTGTGGAATTTTTGTATAAGTATTGGCTAAGTGAAAAACTTCCATCTTTTTGGAAAATATATATTTAAGTTTCCTCTTTATTCTGTAATTTTTTAAACCAGAAATATTGCAAAATGGCAGAGTTATTCATTAACTCCAAGGTTGCTGGATGCCATCGCCGGTAACGATTGGAATGTCTAAAATGAAAAATTCTGTTTTATTTACAGATAAGAATGTATTACCCACAATGTAGCCTTGGTTTTTTAACAAATTTTTACTAAAAAGACTAACTTTAAACGGTTCTAAAACGTGAAACAATTGGAATGTTGAAAAAATTTTATTTTTTATTTTTACGGAGAATTTCTGAAAATATGGTTAATGATCTTATATGAAAATTTAGGCTCGAACCCATACAGATGATATGGCGAGAAATGGCGACACTTTGAGGACGAAAAACCTATTTTTATTTTTAAAAAATCAGCTTTAAACGGTTCTAAAAAGTTAAATAATTAGAAAGTCAAAAAAATCCTAGACCACATTGTAGAATACTTTATAGAAAATATTCCCTGAAAGTTTAAAGGAAATCGAATGTATTGTTCCAAGGATTTTCGATCGGCTATTTCAAAAAACAGTTTTGAGAAAAAAGTGGAAAAAGTTTAGTGCTATAACTTCGTCAAAGATTCAAATTTTGAAATATTCGTTTTACATGACATTCCATACACTTCAAACTTTAATAAAATTTTAAAAATTAATTTTTTGAAACCCTTTTAACTCTCGAACGGCGGACCATAAAGAAAGGCCCAATTTTAACTTAATTTTGTATTTCATATTAAATTCATTTTCTAAATTTTATACTGCTACAAAGAAATACTATTTTTTTTAAATACCAATTTCCTTCATAAATTATAAAATCCATATCATACTATAGGTCGCTGAGCCCAACTTAGAGGTTGATAAGAACCATTAATGTTCTAAATAATCTCAGCAACAACATTTCATCTGACGTTTACAAAGTGTAGAAAAACAAGTATAAAGGCTCACTTAAATAGTCCATCAGAAAAGGTATGCTCATTTCCGAGTGCGTGTTGCACGCAAATAAAGACTCCCTCCAGGCTCCCTTTCAAGATCTTAATTTTTAAGATTCCTATCTTTCATTCAAAGTTCCTTCTAGATCTTTCAAGGTTTCTTCAAGATCTTTCATCGTTCTTGATCGGCAAAAAAGAAACGAGATAACCTCGACAAGTTCTTCGAACTCTATCGTCGATGATTCTAGTCGTTCATTGTTCGCCAAATAGAAGCTGCAGAGTGGTACTGAATTTATTGCCGATTAAATGTGTCCCGGAAATCGTTCACGACCCCTTCACTGATATACGAAACGAATCTCTTTCTAATTTTGAGACTTTAATGGTAACATCATCTCGCAACTGTTTCGCGAATACGAACTGAATTATGTTGTGAAATTCTGCGTGGAAAAGAAAAGTCGAAAATGCGGGATAAAATTTTCTTTATAGAGGGTGCATTATTTTCAATAAGGGAGGTAGGAAAGTTTTCTCATAAGTAGGAAATTTTGTTTATATCATTAACATAGTAGATTTATACATGCAATTTTTTTCACAGAAACTTTCATCTACCTCGATTTAAATTTTAATATACCTATCCACTGCGGTGATTTCAATATGAAATTAAAAATTTTGAAATTCAAATTCTGGAAGAGTGCTGCTGGAGTACGATATTAATTCTAAAATTAAAAATTTCGAATTAGAGTTTTTTAGATATGAAATTCTAATTTTATTCTAACTTCCTAAATTTTCGATATTATTTAGAATTTTGGAACTCTGAAATTTTAGAATTTTAGCATTGTATCAATATTAAATTAAAAATTTTGAAATTCGAATTCTGAAAGAGTGCTGCTGGAGTACGATATTAATTTTAAAATTAAAAATTTCGAATTAAAGTTCTTTAAATATGAAATTCTAATTTTATTCTAACTTCCTAAATTTTCGATATTATTTAGAATTTTGGAACTGTGAAATTTTAGAATTTTAGAATTGTATCAATATTAAATTAAAATTTTGAAATTCAAATTCTGGAAGAGTGCTGCTGGAGTACGATATTAATTCTAAAATTAAAAATTTCGAATTAAAGTTCTTTAAATATGAAATTCTAATTTTATTCTAACTTCCTAAATTTTCGATATTATTTAGAATTTTGGAACTGTGAAATTTTAGAATTTTAGAATTGTATAAATGGGGATGAAACAAATCCATATTTTTCAAGATTAATTGATTACAGTAATATATTAGAATATAATTACAAGGAATCAAATTAAACAAAATTAATGTTATCGTATTAAACCAACATGCACTGCGTTTAATCCAAACAAGGAACGCTTCAATTTAAAAGGTAATTGTCGCTTTGCAATTTAACGCACTGAATATCGCTTTAATTTAAACGCGATGCACCGACCGTGTAATTCGTAATTCGTTATGCATCTGATTGTCAACAGGAAAATTTATTATTTATGTCACACGTTTGCGTAATGTGTATCGCTCAAACTTTTACATGAATACATTTAAACAAACAGTTGCATACAACGTTGCCAATTTTCAGCTAAGGAAAACCTAGGGATTGAATTATGGATAAAGAAATAATTTCTTATGGTAACCTGTACAGTTATTAACCCTTTTCCTAAAAAAATAGGAAAGATAATATAATACGTTTCTTACATAATAAACTATAATTCTATTCGGAACAAATAGTATTCGAGCTACGAAAGATAATTATATTTTATTATTTAACTCTTGAACAGTGGAGCCTGGGTCGCTTATGACCCAAACAAGGAACTCTACTTAAAGTTAAATGTACAATTTTTCAACAAAAGAGTTTAATGTATTGGAAGAATAATTTTTAAGAACACAGTGCAAAATTTAGAAAAATTAGAATTAAATTAGAATTGTGGCTCTCTCCATGGTCCGCCGTTTTGGGGATCTCTTCGTGGTCCGCCATCCGCGAGTTCAGAAACACATTATATTAATTTCTTACCTTTTTAAGACTGTAGCGATCTCGTCGCTACCATGCCTTTGCTTTGTCCAAAATTTTTCATTTTTAGAAAGTTTTATTGAAGTCTGGTCAGTGTCGGGTCGCGCATATGGCGACCATTCGCACAGATCAGGATTTTTCTCGTAGGCTAAGTGGTATGAAGTATTGTTATAGCCAAGGACTCCTACTTTTACTGGGGTTTCTTTGCGCCCTTTTGCTGGAAATGGCTTGCTCCCTGTCCTCTTCTAGGACAGAGTATATAACCCCGGTAGAGAAGTGAGAGCATTTTCTCAAGGAACTTTACTGTGTACGCATAAGAATAGTGTCCTTTAACCACGCGCTTCGTACAATTATCAAATATGTTATCCCGTTAGATAAACTGAATGAGGGAGTCAGGGCCGGCCCTGAGATTTCGGGGGTCCGAGGCGAGCTCCGAAAAAGGGCCCTTTCACATATATGGCATAAAAAAAAGTACCTCAAATAAAATTTATAAAATTAACATTAAAACTTGTATAATTTAGATTTGCATTTACATCGATTAATATTCAAGTAAACATTACTCTTATGGGGGCCCCGGACCTTGGGGGGCCCTGGACCTTCGGGGGCCCTAGGCGGCCACCTAGTCAGCCTAGGCCCAAGGCCGGCCCTGGAGAATGTATTATTTACCCTTCTTCTCAAAACAAAGGTCAAACATTGTACAGGGGTCAACAACTGTTATTCGTTACCCTAATTAATTTCTTATTTTTCATTTTGAAAAATTATAAAATAAAGAAAGAAAATGATTTTAAAAAAGAAGTTACATTTAGATGAAACTTAATATAATAAATTAAAACACTCTTAACGAATCATATGTATAAGAACAATTTTTTAATAAATATCTTGCTATGTATTTTCTATTTTAGATTCAATTGCAATATCTTGCAGTCATTAAGATTGTTCTAATGCACTTAACATATTTAGAAAAAATTCTCTATGCTTCCTGTTTTCCCAGCACGCTTTTGCTCGTGAATGATTACGTGAACCGTTAAGCGGGAAACACCTAATAATCTATCGGTGTTTGATTTCCTTCTTACAATTCTTTTTACTGCAAATAATTACGTACAAGTAAAATTATCTATCCTCAGTCTAATGCTCCTTATATTTACCATTTAATTACAAAATGATTTCTGAATCAACTTACAACAGTTGATTAACCCTATTCTTTTGAATATGAAAAACAGAAGTATTATAAATTGAATGAAATGTAAAATGTGTCAAGAATAGGTCAATGAAATATTCAAATTTCAAATTTGAAAGAAATTGTACGTGGAAGGAATTTTCTTTTTGTTCTTCAAAGGTATAGCATTAACTCTTATCGGAAGGTCAATGCACTCAGTATGTACTTGCGTATGTTGCAGGGAAAAAGAATCAGCAATGCGGCAATTTTTACTCAGAATAAAGGTACTGCGAATATTAATTCGTTCAAAAAATGTTTTTCATGAGATAGGAGCCAGTGTTAATCTGGCCCCCCCAAAATATGAATTAACCCCTCACCATTTTAATATTCTAATATTCTAAAATTCTGAAATTCTAATATGTTAATATTCTAATATTCTAAAATTCTAAAATTCTGAAGTTCGAATATTTTAATATTCTAATATTCTAAAATTCTGAAATTCTCCTATTTTAATATTTTAATATTCTAAAATTTTGAAATTCTGAAATTCTGATAGTTTAATATTCTAGAATTTTGAAATTCTGAAATTCTAATATGTTAATATTCTAATATTCTAAAATTCTAAAATTCTAAAATTCTAAAATTCTGAAATTCTAATATTTTAATATTCTAATATTCTAAAATTCTGAAATTCTAATCTTTTAATATTCTAATATTCTGAGATTCTATCACTACAGAATCCTAGTTACGCCAATGCACGTGATACTTTATTTCAAAATAGAAACAAGTACTTACCGTTTTCATAATTCTTCTGACCAAGAGAAAAATTGTGATTTACATCCGGAGGATCAGCATTGTCGAACAAATCGGAGGATAACTGTCTTTGCAAACGGATAGTCTCATGCGTCAGCTCTCGAACCTGAATGAGCAGCTCCTGATAATTCGATACCGGAAGCGTCATTGCTGTACTCTGTATCCTTCACTGCGCTGTTGCGCCCGGTTTTTCCATGAACAGCCATCCGATTAGAATTCTGTAACAAAATAAATACAATTTTGTTAATATAAGATTAAATCTACATGCAATATAATTTAATCAAATGGTCAATTTTGAAACATAGAAATAGAAAGTCTGACATGATTTGATGACATAAAAGTATTACAAAATGCCATTTATAATACATCAATTTAAAGCTTAAAGTGTAAAAAAAATGACTATACATTCTAAATTTAAATGACCGATTGCCAACTGTAACAAAGAGTGACCAATTTTCTTAAAATCCATTTTGATAACGATAATTAACTTAAACAAAAGAGTTTCATGTGAAAAAAATAATTTTTAAAGGGACAGTGTAACATTTAGAAAATGAAAATAATATGAAGGAGAGAATTAAATTAGAATTGTGGTTTTCTCCATGGTCCGCCGCCTTTGGTCTCTCTCTATGGTCTGCTGTCCGTGGGTTAAGAAACGCATTATATTATATTTCTTACTCCGTCAGAAAAAGTATCAATCATTGTAAAGGGGTCAACAACTGTACACGTTATTCTATTCTTTGTCATCGCCTTTCTGGTTTTGAAATACTATAACGATAACTATTATTTAGTCTGATACGATTTGATGACATAAAAATATGACAAAATGCCACTTATGATACATCAATTTAAAACTTAAAGTGTAAAGAAAAATACTATATAAACGTTTCATAAATATTCTGAATTTAAATAAACGAATGACAACTATAACAAACGATGACCAATTTTCAAACATGCAGTCCCCAAACCAATTTTTATGACAATGATCAACAATACTAACGGGCAAAAGCATCTTATTGTCATAAACAAACATCAAAAACCAAAGTTCCAGAGCGATACTGGCATCGATTCCAAGCTACTCAAACACGGCCACCCTTTTTGCTTGAAAAGCTTGGAAATCAGAGTCGTTGCAATTGCGAGACTCCGTTCCACAGCTATGCATATGCAGGCTTAAGTGCTGCACTCGTTCGTGCTTAAAAGAGCTTTTGTCGATGGGGACTGGAAAGCAACCCCTTCTTCCCTTACCGAACACTCGCCTAACACGTGAAAAGCATGCACATGCACATGCACATGCACTACTAGCCCCTTAAAATTCGCATTAGTCCGCGTCAATCAGTTTGTTTGCGAATCGTCCAGCTAACCCTGGTCAAACAGCTTTCATCATTCATTTTAATTATTTTTTTTTTTATTTTGAATGGTCGACACATCGAATGCAGTGTGGGTTATTCGGTGACCACAATTGCACATAAAAAGGTTGAGAATTAACTATTTCTATTGTTAGTAATTAGTACTTAGTACCTATTTCCACAGTGCAAATTAACTTAATCAGAAATCAGATGCAATGTAAGATTGTAAATAAAAAGGTTGAAAAATTTAAAAATTATCTATTTCTGTTGTTAATAATTAGAACTTAATACTCATTTTGACAATGCAAATTAACCTAATCACAAATTAAATGCGATATGAGATTGTAATTAAAAAGCTTGAAAAATTTAAAAATTATCTATTTCTGTTGTCAGTAATTGGAACTTAATACCCATTTTCACAATGCAAATTAACCTAATCACAAATTAAATGCGATATGAGATTGTAAATAAAAAGCTTGGAAAATTTGAAAATTAACTATTTCTATTGTTAGTAATTAGTACTTAGTACCCATTTTTACAGTGCAAGTTAATCTAATCACAAATTAGATGCAATATGAGATTATAAATAAAAAGCTTGGAAAATTTGAAAATTAACTATTTCTATTGTTAGTAATTAGTACTTAGTACCCATTTTTACAGTGCAAGTTAATCTAATCACAAATTAGATGCAATGTAAGATTGTAAATAAAAAGCTTGAAAAATTTAAAAATTAACTATTTCTGTTGTTAGTAATTGAAACTTAATACCCATTTTCACAATACAAATTAACCTAATCACAAATTAAATGCAATATGAAATTGTAGATAAATAGCTTGAGAAATTTAAAAATTATCTATTTCTATTGTTAGTAATTAATACTTATTGTTAGTACCCATTTTCACAGTGCAAGTTAATCTAATCACAAATAAAATACAATGTATGATTGTAAATAAAAAGCTTGAAAAATGTAGAAATTATCTATTTCTGTTGTTAATAATTAGAACTTAATACTCATTTTTCATGGTGAAATCAACGTAATCACAAATTAAATGCAATATAAGATTGTAGATAAAAAGCTTGAGAAATTTAAAAATTATCTATTTCTATTGTTAGTAATTAATACTTATTGTTAGTACCCATTTTCACAGTGCAAGTTAATCTAATCACAAATAAAATACAATGTATGATTGTAAATAAAAAGCTTGAAAAATGTAGAAATTATCTATTTCTGTTATTAATAATTAGAACTTAATACCCATTTTCACAGTGGAAATCAACGTGTTAATAATTCGCTTAATCCTTAAAAATTGTGGCTCTCTCCATGGTCCGCCATATGAGGGTTGGAAGTTCTGTAATGTCTTTATGTATCACAGTAAAAAATTCAACGTGTATATACATTTGGAAAATGTTCTTTGATGTCAGTGCAGTAAATCGGTTTATTCTTAACCTGAAAGCTTTGTGCTCCATATAAACGTGAAAGAAGAAGTACGGTTCATAGAAAATAATGTCGCGGAATGATGGTGTAGCGGATCTGCCAGAGCGCGTCTGTCTCGCTTCGTGGTCCATGACTGGAACCAGTCTAGATTGCAGCAAGAAAACAGGTAGAAACTTTGCTTGAATGCGTCCCTCGAAAAGAGGGAATTTCGACCCTTTTACCAACACCACCGAAGAAACAAATCGACGAGGAAACCTTAATGCCTCTCATCAACCCTAACACTGTTTTACAAAATACTTTAAGGTAAAGTTTATTGGGTCATCGAGTGGAAGATTAAATTCGCCTCTAATGTCAATTTGTATCCTAATTTACTTTCTACCAAAATTACAACAATTTTATTTTCACGATAAATTCACTGAAAGTTACATTTTGTTTGTGATATATTATATTAACAATATTGCAAATAAATTTTTTAATCACGTTGGTTGGGTCTATTGCGACCCAAACTCATAGAAAATTGAACAAATAGATCAAAATCTATTTTAATATTGTACAAATTTTTTTATAGTTAGTATAAAATATTCCCAAATTTAAAATAGATCAAAAGACTTCTCACATAATAGAAAAATAATATTTGATAATAGAAAAGGGTCCAAAATTAATAATAATAATAATAATAATAATAGGTAATTATCGTGGAAATTAATTGTCAATGTAGCTGTAATTAAGTCTCTACATTGCCACCGTTTAAACAGTAATCAACTGCTGATTCCAAGTTTCAATCTACTATTTGCAGACTATGATCGAGTTCAAGACTGTGCGACGCAAAGATGCAACGGTGCAATAATGCGCTTCTTGCAACGAAACCATTTCAGTGCTATCGTTAATAGAATCACACGAATGCCCTTATATAATTTCCCCGCAATTTCTAATAACTTGTATTATAAAATTGTATCAAACACCAATTAAATGCTTTGATATTGAAATTAGATTATTAACCCTCCACTGGCATTACGAGTCGTTTAGAGTCTTGCCTTCGAATTTTATTTTTATTGCAAATTTGATTAAACGTTTCGCTTAACTAACGCTTGTATATTAAATTAGAGACTACAATAAGTATCTCAGAATTTTTGTAGATTTTTTTACAGCCTGGAACAATAAAAAATTAGGCCCTGAAATAAAAGACCCATAATGCTGGTGGTATTAGCAAAAAACCATATTGGCGAAGGGTTAATTACGAGCTAGTTAAGTTAATATTAATATTAAACGAGGAATATGAATTAACAATAATGTGTAACACGTTGGACTAGCGTTTGTCAATGTTTCTCTAAAAACAACATAGTTCCTCGAATATCAAGCTTGACCAGGTCACGTATGCAACGTGTATGCGCAACAAGAACTACATAGCAGAAGGCTGAATTTCACCAGTGGTTAATGCCAAAATGATGATCCAAAAATATATTTTCTACAGCGTTGTCCTCTTTGCCGGATTACGTGGAATTTTATTAAAACTCGGTCAATCGCGATCGTCTAACGCGTCGGTTCTCTCTTTGAAAGCGGTTCGTAAAAGAAAATTTTCAAAACGAAGTTAAACGAAAGAAAAGGAAATTAAATATTAAATAATTTAAGATCGTTACGTTTCGATCTACCTACACTTTTAATTATATTATACACAGGTGAGATGTTGCGGCAGACCGTAAACTCATTATCAAACGATTAACATTTTATGATCTTATTACACTATATTCAATTTTTACCTTGTACACCGTTATGTATTTCAAAGAAAAGTGCACTGACCGCATTGCAAATGTTATTTAGAAATTTTTTAATAATTTTTTTACTCAATTTTAGTCGCCTTTTTCAGCAGGTGTAAACAGAGTTATTAATAAATAAATTGTGAGTTAATTAACTCTTATGGTGATTTAATATTAAGGGAATTGCATGTGCTATGAGCCCAAAATTATTAATCAAAATTTGTTAATTTCAAATATGTAATACCAGATTTCGTTAAATATTCGACACATAGACACTAACTAATGTTTACTTGATGAGTTTGAAAAATTACTAGCATATTTATATTTGCTGTAAAGTAAAATTTAACTTTATAGCAAAAGTTGATTATTTTTCAAACACTGAATATAGTAGTTAGGTTCTTCTATGAAAGATACATAATCCAGGAATATTAATTACACAATCATATAATTATCTTCTGAAAGATGCAAGTAATTAATTGTTTGAGAAATTGTCTAGCATCATGCAACAGCCTTCATAAATATGTAAAATACTACATTTGATTAGTTAGTCATAATTAAGATGCAATATTGTTTGTCTGTTTTTTCAATCCATTTTAAACACACTCTCCAGCTATTGTTTGTAAAATTATTCCCAATACAAGCGTTTAATTTTAAATAAAAATTCTCTAATTTTAAAGAACTATTCACTCGAAGAGGATAATCAATATTTTGATAAATTAACCAAATCTAATTACCTCTCAAACGTCCACTACAAGCACTTCAAATGTTCAACAAAAATTCCCTCGATTTGGAATCAGATCCTCCTCTGGCACACTTCATTCAATAATAAACAATCACAATTCGTACAACGAATATTGTTAAAATACACGAACACGATAGACACAAAGAGAACCTTCTCCTTTCGCTGCCGTACGAAAACTCATGGTGCACGCTCGACACGACCACCACCGACCCTTCATCCCCCACTCTCCACGATGGAAGTTAATCGTGGTGGAGAAACCCCTCGTGTCGTTTCTAGCCTGTATTTAGCTAGGGACTCGCTTTGGACATGGTGACTAAGACCTTCTCCAAGTGTTATTCGAAATTAACAGCCCTACGAACCTTCGGGACCTCGGATGACCTAACTTTCTTAATAAATCTTTGGACCTTCGATGAGATTCATAAATTTCTCCTACCCATTACCTTCTAAATAGTCGTTTCATTAGACCTCTAGAAGCTTGGTAATAAATTTGGTATGTGGAAATTAGAAAAATTATTTATGCCATTTGATTTGTATTGAAAATATTGATTTTAATAAATTATAAACTTCAAATTGATGCAGAATAATTTCCATAAATGGCACAGATTAAAGAGGAACATAGAATAAAGAATGGTGATAAAAAAAGTGAAAATTAGTTCTACTTTCCTTCTGGTTCATGGAAATTTGAAAAATTATTTATATCAGTTGGTTTGCATTGAAAATATTGATTTTAATAAATTATAAACTTCAAATTGATGCAGAATAATTTCCATAAATGGCACAGATTAAAGAGGAACATAGAATAGAGAATGGTGATAAAAAAAGTGAAAATTAGTTCTACTTTCCTTCTGATTCATGGAGATTTGAAAAGTTATTTATATCAGTTAGTTTGCATTGAAAATATTAATATAAAGTTTTGATAGATTTTAAACTTCAAATTGATGCAAAATAATTTCCATAAATGGCACAGATTAAAAAAGAACATAGAATATAGGATGATAATGGAAAAAGTGAAAACTAGTTCTACTTTTCCTTGAAACAATGAAGGTCATCAGCATTTTCAATGACTCATTACAGCTCTATATGGTGTATTGAATAGCAGAATGAGTAAAGGTAATCCTGAGGTCAAAGACAAACCTGAGAAATTAAACTGAAGAATAATGAACATTGTTTCAGTTCTATGCTTTCTACTTCCTCGTTTCTTCATTAATGTAATTTAAGTTAATGAGACACTAATATACAGTAAAAATGTTTAATTAATTATAAAATAACATTAATTATTTCCTATCTCTTTTATTCCAAGAAAATTGTTATAAGAAGAAGAGTAGGTATTTATCGAAACTTTTATTTCACTCCCAAAATATATAAATATGTATATGCAATATTTATGCATATCACGAGAGAAAGAAAATGAATTTCATTGAATTCTTTGACAGTTAATTATAGTTACAAGGTTTGCGACAAAAACAGAAGATGCCTTGGCGAGAATGTCTACCGGTTTTTCGAGGAATACCATAAAAGTACAAAGCACCATGTGTGACCTGCATCTTGGTTAGTCACGAAGAAATGCCACATTCGTTTTACGTGGCCTTGTTCCATCGTATTTGTACACTTGTGCCGAATGCAATTAGTACTCTGCATTCCTTGCATAATCCCAAACAAGTAAATAGAGTGTGAACATAGAATTTCTGGTTTATTTAATATCCCCTTCCTTCTAACATTTATTAATTGACTCGTTCACAGACCAAAGTAATTAACTCGAATTTTTGAACATTTTTTAAATTTCAATGCCAAGGTACTACATTGATACTAAACTTATTTTATTTTTTCTTTCTTTTGTGGAATTAATCAATTTGATAAATGAGCAAGGCCAAATTATTGAAGCTATTTCTAATCTGATAAAAATTCATAATATAGTAGTATCATAAAATGGTACTTATGATACGTCAATTTAAAGCTTGAAGTGTAAAGAAAATGACTACATAAAGATTTAATCGATACTTTTAATATAAAATGTCTAATTAATAAATAAATTAACAACTCAGTATTGTACATTAGGGAACGTTCAATTTTAACAATTATCCAATTTGTACTAATATTATTAATGAAACCTTTATACAGTCAATTTTATTAAACCTTAAGCTTTAAATTGATGTACCATAAGTTCCATTTTGTGATACTTTTATGTCATCAAATCATGTCCGACTTTCTACGTTTCGAAATCGTCTAATACATCTCCAGTGAAGCTAATGCGAATAGGATAAAATAATTCATGAAACCGATGAAAAATTCAACAAGTCGGCTCGAATCACAGCGTAAAGGATAGCAATATATGAAACAAGTAGAAAGTTGCAAAGAATACTACGCGGACGACTCACCTTCGCTAAACTTCTGCACGTCCTCCCAGATCCCGTATCGTTCTCATAATTTCCCTCTTGATGCGGAGAAACAGAGGAGAGCGTTCTTCAGCTACATGGAAGTACAGGAAATAGAAATCCAATATGTTCACTCTATTCTCGACCAACAGAGCCAGTCCGGTGTTTCACCTTATCCTGCAAATCGAAACTCACCTAAGTATCTCATTTGCAAAAGAAGGAAAGTAGTACATGTTTCTTAAAAAAGTTTCAATACTTTGATTGTTAACACGTTGAATGCCATGTCAATAATATGTTTCTTACATAATAAACTATAATTCTATTCTGAGCTATAAGAGATAATTACATTTTATTATTTAACCCCTGAACATAATGATATTAACCTTAAGTTAAATGTATAATTTTTAATTAAAAGAGTTTACTGTATCAGAAGAATAAAGGCACAATGTAAATTTAGGAAATGGAAATAATATGAAATACAGAATTAAATGCAAATTGGGCCTCTCTTCATGGTCCGCTGTCCGAGAGTTAAAGGCAATAAAATAAAGGTATCGAAATGAATGAAATCAAAAAATATTGACAAACGCTAAAAATACAGAAAGTATAAAATTAAATTAGAAATGTGGCCCTCTCAATGGTTCGTCGTCCGCGAGTTAAGAAACGCATTATATGTATTATATTTCTTACTCATTAACGATAACTATTATTTTACTAATTAACATGGTTAAATATCTTTAAGTCCTATGTACTAACTGTTGTAAATGTTAAATGTTATCAGACTACTGATTAAACCATCAATGAATTCCTTCAGTTTTGTTATCACTGGTAAACAATTAGTATTTATAGTCTTGTTTCATATACTCAATCACAATCACAGTTCGAAAGTCAAATAATAAAAAAACAAGATGAACATATTGTTTCAAATAACATACAGAAAGGAGAATGCATTCATTGTGTCATATTGGGTATCTCGTTATCTCGACAATTTTAATTACAACTTGAAACAAACAAAGAAACACCGTGAGACCCTTATTTGTATCGTTCCAGTAGCTTGACATTAATAAACTAATAATTCATTATGTTGCTTGTTTGATTTTATACACGTGAGATCAATTTATGACCCAAATGGTCGTACATGCACCTCTTCTCTTATTATCTCGTCTGATTAACGAGTTCATTAGCTTGATAACAATCTTTCCGACTGCAGACGTGTAATTTAAAGGGGATCAAAGGAAGAGATCGAGTTCATATCCATGCGAATGGTAATAATGGAAATAAAAGCAATTATATGTAGGAACAATCGTGGAAAAGAAATTTTTGCAAAATTCGTTCATTAAAATTTCAGAATTTCGAAATCCCAAAACTCTAAAATTCCAAAACTTTAAAATTTTAAGTCTAATGTTTTAAAATTCTAAAATTCTAAAATTCCGGAATTCCAAAATTTGCAGAAGTCTAATATTCTAAGATCCTAAAATTCCCAAAGTTCCAAAATTCCAAAACTTTAGAATTTTAAAAGTCTAATGTTTTAAGATCATACAATCCCCAAATTCCAAAATTCCGATACTCTAAAACCCAAAATTCCATAATTCAAAATTTCAGAAGTCTAATATTCTAAAATCCTAAAATTCCCGAAGTTTCAAAATTCCAAAACTTTAGAATTTTAAAAGTCTAAGATCCTAAAATTCCAAAAATTCAAAACTTTAGAATTTTAAAAGTCTATTGTTCTAAGATCTTAAAATCCCCGAATTCCAAAAATCCAACATTTTAAAATTCTAAAGTTCTAAAAAATCCTGTGGGGCCACCCCCAAAAAATCCTAGTTATATAAAAGCATATAAATACAACAAAAGTGGAAAAGTCAGTGGTACATAATAAAGAAACCAATACACAAAGATGATTAACCCATTCGGTGAAATAAGAAGCAGCGAGCTGATACCAAGATCCTAGTTTTGTAGATCTTATTAAAATTTTCTCGTTTGCATCGCATGATGAGATTTCACAAGGTGTCTACACAGAGTGAAAGTTTTCCACAGAAAGATAATGCCATTAGATCGGCGATTCCGGTTATTCATTTAATTGTACATGTCGCTTTCACACTTTTTGCGTACATTAACAATTCCCTCATTGCATACACACAGTAATTGTCTTTGCGTCCAGTTTCATTTAGATCAGATCTTTTATCACGAATGTTCATCCAATTAGCAGACCAGCGTATCGTTCGAGTATAATTGCTGAACAAAAGATTTGTTTCTAAATTATTCTGTTATCTGATTCTCTAAACATATTATGTATCAACCTACTTCATTTTTCTGGTAACACAATAACGATAATAAATAGTATTCACGGAGATATTTTTAAATAATTAAAAAACAAATGGAAAAAGAATTTAAAAAAAAAAGAAGAATCTTCTACGTTACACAGGATTGTATACACGTAATAGGCGCACACCATGTTCTGCGCTAAATTAGCCAGCCCAGAATAAAAGCTGGCAGCGAAGCATTACAAATGGCACGTTTCTTCCAATCTGCATTGGCAGATTGCCTGCTAATTATTAACCGACAGATTCACAATTATCCGCCAGGCCGTTGACCTGTCCATCCGCGAATGTCGCGACGGTGAAAACTAGAGTTTATCGGACGGACAGTAAAGATCGATCGAAACGTGTACGTAGCATTCACGTGCAACCAAGTCTAGACAGTTGACTGCACCGTTTTATGACCGTCTTACGCCAAAAATCCTATTCCAAGAATATAACCGCACGGATGTGCTGTACACCCTTTTATGACTTATGCGAAATTTATTCTCTTGCCCGGCCGCTTTACCTCCGCCATACAGTTTACGATATTTCTATTTCTCATGAATTTCAAGTAATTTCTTCTATTATACTCCATAAACAACGAGACATCATTTATTAATCGGTAGCTCAATGCACTTGAATAATACATTAACAGTAGAACTACCGAACCAGTCAAAATGACTGACTCCAAGTTTCTTATTTTAAATTATAAATTTTATGAAGGTATTTTTGTTGATATGTATGTTGGCTAATAAATAAATTACTTTGTAACTTACGATATTCGGCCAATTAAATGAATACTCCAAATATTCTAATATTTCAAGACTGGAGAATTTAAATGTTCTAATACGCGATACTCCAAATATTTTAATATTCTAATGTTCTAAGGTTCTAAGGTTCTAAGATTCTAATATTCCAATATTCCAATATTCTAATATTCTAATATTCTAATATTCTAATATTCTAATATTCCAATATTCTAATATTCTAATGTTCTAATGTTCTAATGTTCTAATGTTCTAATGTTCTAAGGTTCTAATATACCAATATTCTAATATTCCAAGACTGGAGAATTTATGTGTTCTAATACGCGATACTCCGAATATTGTAATATTTTAATATTCAAAGGTTATAATTTTCAAAGATTCTAATGTTCTAATGTTCGAAGGATCAAGTTTCTTATTTTAAATGATAAAGATCAAGGTATTTTTATCGAAATGTATGCCGGCTATTGTCGAGGTAAAGCATAGATGTATGTATTAAATTATGTTTCATCCTCTATCTATTTAATTTTCTACATTATTTTCAACTTAAAAATAAGTGTACATCAAACGTCAATTGTTCTAATATCCTCATATTCTTTTCTTGTAATTTTGAAAATTAGTAATTTCATCGGCTAACACTAATTTTTTTATTAACACGTTGAATGCCATTGGGTCACCGGAAATTACACATAGCTGAATAATTATAAGCAAAACAATAGAAAAACATTATTTTAAATAACATTGCTAGGGTAACGTATACAGTTGTTGACCCCTATACAATGATTGACCTTTTTCCTAAAAAAGTAAGAAATATTTGACCTTAACTCTCGGACGGCGGAATATGGAGAGAGCCCGAAGACGGCGGACCACGGAGAGAGCCACAATTCTAATTTAATCCTGTATTTCATATTATTTTCAGGCTCCGCTGTTAAATAATAAAATATAATTATCCTTTGTAGCTCAAATACTTTTGGTTCTAAATAGAATTATAGTCTCTTATGTAAGAAAGGTATTATATTATATTTTCTATTTTTCTAGGAAAAGGGTTAATCATTATATAGAGGTAAATAACTGTATACGTTATTCTATTGTACAAATAACATAAAATAGTAAATAAAAAGATAAATTTGAAAATGAACTATTCCTATTCTTAATAATTAGAGTTTCAATATGTCCCACAACGAATGTTCATCTTCACTGCAGCATTCAAAAAGAGGCTTAAAATTGTAAGTTATTTTTATTGAAAATGTTAATATTATATTATCATAATAAGTTTTATATTACATTGTTATTGTTTAAAAGAATATTGCATCACGTGTTATTTTCATCTGAAGTGGTACCAAATATATTGAGAGCATAAAGGGAAACTTATTAATATAACCGAGTATTTCAGTCACGCGTCCGTCAACCTTGCTTCATTTATTTGTTATATTTGACTATTTTTAACTTTCGTTATAGCAACCTCGTTTACCATCTAACCCATCACTAGTTTCGTTGGATAATCCTGGAAAGTATAAAAGAAATTGAGAAAAAAAAGATGCGACATCAACAAAATGATTCAAGCGTTAATGTTTTACAATTTAACTATTTTTTTCTTTTTCTAATAATTTTTGTTGAATTTATTTAAAAAAAAAGTCATCTTACCTGTTTGCTTATACTATCCTGAATATTTTAAAATATCGTTTTTAATATTTATATAAATTAGTAATATTAAGTGTAAGTAGTCATTCTCATGTTTTCTCAATTTCTTTGGTATACTAATACTGAAGAAAAAAAATTAACATCCGATACCAGAGAAACACTGGATCCAGTATCGATTTCGTCCGAAAGTGAAATTTGATAGCAAAATAACACCAGAACAAGAAGAAAAAACTATTCAGAAATATACCAAAAGTATCTCTACTCAATAATAAACTATTTAAGTCTTTTCATCCCTTGTAATTTGTTTTTATTATTATTTTATAATAATCAATTTCAAATATGTATATCACTTGAAAATAATGAACATTAATAATATAAACGTGAAAAGTTGTAAGGAACTAATTTTGAAAATTATTTTTCAAAGAAACTACGATTTTCTACGCTGGCAGAGCATGTTGAAACGCCACGGAAGTCGAGCAAGTGACTTTGAAGAAGCCTGTTCTACAAAACCACTTAAGATCCTTTGTTTGTTATTCTAGAAGCACATTCAAAACAATATTCAGCGGACAAAACGCTTTTGTATACCACGAGTTTAATTGTGAATAAGACAATGCCTGAATTCCCAAAGGTCAAAGGCACGTTAATCTATAAGCAACACAAATTCCTTCGATACCTCCTTTACAATTAAATTTCGTTCCTGAAAATGTATTATACAAATACAAAGATCGAATATTTCTCAATCACTACGTGAAACAATATAATAACTAAATCGGTTCTAACCAACGCAACGGTATAATAGGGCTCCTAATATTCATAATATTACCACAAATACTGTTTACAATAAAATAGTGTTACAAGAATAGTTTATATAATTAAATTACTTTCCATTTTTTTCTTTCATCACACTCATCACTCATATCAATTCTCCAACCGATCCTCTTATATTTAATTACATAATCATGCGTTTAAATAAATCATTAATTATATTGATATTATCAGAAAAATTATGATTTATATTTTCTTTACTTACCTTCTATTCACAACCGCGGAGAAGATTTTTCAAGTTACCGACCTACGTTACACCAGATCATTTTTAATTTTCAATAGAAACAGATTCTTCCTTCCACACGTATACTATTGCTTACGAATTCCATTTGGAAGATACACAAAGTATTCACACACGAATTTGTAGTAAACGCGCGAATGGAAAATTCAGTGTGTTTAAATAACTGATTAGAAAACGAGAGGTATACGGAAAGAGATCCGTCTCTTACCGTTGTCGTTCGTAAACTCATGGTGCGAGCTTGATGCGATCGTGTGCTCTTCCCCCACTCCGTTCGAGTTAATCGTGGCGAAGAAACCCCTCGTGTTGTTCGTATTTCGAACCTGACTCTTCGTGTATACACGGATACACGCGTGTTCCATACACCATCGTTCAAAAGTTGAGCACTGGCAAAGTGTATTAGAATGTTGCACATTTAAAAAAAAAAAATTCTTAATTCTACCAGAGTGCCCCCTGCCCCTCCCACCGAAAACCCTATCTACGCCAATGCGTAAATAATCCTCAACATAAGCGTGATAATATTCTGATCAACTGTAGGTATTTTATGAGAAAAGAATAGTGGTACATTTTAGTATCGATCGAACGTTTTTGTATCGATTTCATTTTTCGATATAGCAACACGTTAAATTTAGAACTGCTTGCAGATATAGTTAAGGATCATTCAGGCACGCTATGCGGAGTTATCAAAAAATTCACGAGCATTATTGCCATGCCAGAAAGAGGTCTAGATTATGCGATAAGACGTACATACATATACACGTAAACCGTAACGTATTGCATTACACAGATGCATATGTATATCACTGCACCTGCACCGGTTGTCTATACAATTTGATCTACGTAACCGCAATGCCATTTCATTTGTCTTGATAAAATCAATCTTGTGCCAACCGTAACTTAAACGAGTGCAATTAATTATCATTAGAAAATAAGTTTTATATAATATGCTGAACATTTGAATTTATAGGTGTAAATGTTGTTAAAAGAATTTTTTTGTAAAAAGAATTCTTTTCCTTTAAATAATTCCACAAAATTTTATATTCGTATAAGACAATCCTTGAGGTGAGATAGAATTTTTCGTGCACCGCCACGCTTCGTTTTCTTTTGCAATGAAAAGGACCTTTATATGGTTCTCCCTCTTTTTGGCTACCCTTCTTGCCCTTCGATACACGTGACTTGTTCTGCAACACACTTCCATGAATAAGTAACATGACAGACAAGGAGACTCTATTAAAATAGAAGGCGGAGCTTTAGGGCGCCTCACGCAATACCGTTCTATGTACATATGTACACGTATATACACGTGTTTGCTTCAAGTATTAAAGCCCTTTCCTACTGATATGTACTATACAAAAATTACAACTCAGCTGTCGGTATATTTTATAATAGATAAGGATGGATGTAGGGTGCTCACATTTATAAGAATGAAAGGTTGTATACAGAAGCGATTTGTAAACTTTTCAACCATTAAAAATTGAATAAATAATTGAAATAATTCAAGTTCTCAGTATTTTTGTTTTTGCTCTTAAAAGAATGTGGACGTTAACTAGTCACTTACTCTAACGAAAGGGATATTAAAAATTGAAATATCGATATTCCTAAATCAACTTCCGGTTTTTAAAATAATGCAACACACGTAGAGGAAACTACTTAATATTCCTCTAACTCATAAGCGTATATTCTTGTTAACGATTTAAAAACGTGACAAAACTTGTGTATTTATTTACAGATAAAACATTAATTTATAGATAAAGTTATACACAACTGAAATTATATGGGTGACTTAAATAACAAGAGTAAATAAGAAGAGTACCACAAATTTTGTTTATAAATGTAGGGATTATTCTTTAAAAATATTATATATAATGTTCAGAACAAAATAAATAGATCAAATTAAAATAGATAACAAATGATCATTTTTGTTCTCGTGCGTTTTTCAAATTTTTATTGCAGAAACAATACAAATACTTTTTTAAATTAGACGTCAATGCAGTCAATTCCGTTTGAGTAGCGCTCTTGTCGTATCCGGCCACGTTAAAATTGTTTGGTTAGAATATTTAGCTAGGACCTTGGTCGGCTAATTGAATATTGTGACCTATAGTCTTTCGAAATTAAATGTGTGTAGAATAGTGGTCAAACTATAAAAAATAAAAAACTAAGAAAAAAATGAACTACTGGTCAATTTGCTTGCTATTACTCTCGCTATTTGGTACAATATTACGTACTGGTGGCGTCGAGCTAACCTTTGAACTTCCTGACAATGCGAAACAATGTTTCTTTCAGGAGATTGAACAAAATGCCACAGCAATGCTTGAATTTCAGGTATATAGATCCTGCATCATTGAATAAAACAATCTTTTCGGTAACAATCGGTTACAAAACAGTATTCGGTATTACTGTAATTCGTTATCACCTTGCAACTATTTTGTCAACTTACTGTCAAAAATCAAACACGTTGCAAATTATCATAATATCAATGCTTAAGTTATTTGTTTAAAATACCATTGTAGGTAACATAAAAAAATCTGTTTGAAATTAAACAAATGGTTTTGTAAATACTTTTCTAGGTTGTAACAGGTGGACAGTACGATGTAGATGTAATGTTAGAAGCCCCAAATAAGAAGATCATTTATCAGCAAATAAAAACTCAATTTGACTCACATCAATTCACAGCACCAATAACTGGAGCTTATCAAGCCTGTTTTAGCAATGAATTTTCTACATTTTCACACAAGCTTGTTTATATGGACTTTCGAGTTGGTGATCAGTTGCCACTTACAGGACTTGGTGAACATGCAACTGTTATGACTCAGGTAAAAGAATTTATCTTAGCAAGTTCTATATTAAGTAAAATATATTTAAGGCAATTGTATGTACGATATAAATATTATATTTTAGATGGAGTCTTCTGCACAAGAAGTATATAAAAACTTGAATAGTATCTTGGATTATCAAACACACCATCGATTAAGAGAAGCTCAAGGACGTAAACGTGCAGAGGATTTAAATACCCATGTACTTGCATGGTCTATCATGGAAATGCTTACAATCTTAGTTATATCTGTATCAGAAGTGTTCATTTTAAAAACCTTCTTCACAGAACGAAAAAATTAGTACATTTGTTAGTATATTTGCGAATTATAATGTTTACTTTGTCCGCAATAAAATAACTAATCTGTCTGAGTAACGTGAAACAACATTACATCGAATGTTTCATAAATCAGTCATGGTGCCATGTTATAACTTTGGCCAGTTGTTATGTCCATCCTCGTTTTGGGTACAGAAATACAACTCCAAACAGACGGTATATTATAGTAAGTGAAACTTACAGCCGTTTCCTTGCGTATGAGAATGTTGTGTATGCGCGTTCATGTGTATATCGTTTAATATTAAGTTATATGAACAATAGGATGTTTTAATATCGATACCTGTTTCATCATGAACAATAACAAAAAATGTGAGAATAATTGAATTGTTATCTGTTCTTGTAATAAATTTTTAATAATCGTACTTTGACACTGATAGTGTAACATTGTCATTAAAAACAATTTTCTTATTGTGAATGTGTAATATAATAAAGTAAATTTTTGCGCGTAATGACTAATCTTTCTTTGCTGCATCACAAACATTGGAATGAAATACAGTTAAAAGGTATAGGTATGTCATAGAATGAACTTGAATTCTTTACGGAAGTACGTAAGTACTACAGTGACTACAGATCCAACAAAACTGGAGAGCATGATTTTGGGAATTCCAAATACCTCCAGGTGAAATTAGGTCTGCATGTATGTACAAAGCACAGTTGGTATAACAGTCGTGTCTTACTACTCCCTCTTCTACTACACCTCACACTCACAACTGAAAAGACATCATTTTGACTGCCTTTGACTCTATTGTTTATAAATCGATAAAAATCGTACAATACCGTAAAATTATTAAGATAATTGTTTGATAAACTTGTATTTTAAAAAGACCGCCACAAATTATTTTTAAAATTTGATTCTAGCGCCATCTATACAAGAACGGCAGAAACTATTCAACAACTTATCAACCGAGTTTTCGAACCAGGGAACACAATCGCCATCTATTAAAAGGCGGCTGAAATTATTCGACAATTTACTAACTGAAAATCCGAGTTTCGAGATATCAGTCGGTAAATAAATAGACATGCAAGAAAAAAAAAACTGCTTCTTTTTTTTAAATATATGTACAAAATTTTATAGTAAATACATTGAATGGAAAATCAAAAAACTTTCTATCCACTGGATATAATCCCTCGACGTTTCGATCGTCATAAGAGCGCTTGTGTATTTACCATATATTATGGAATGTGTAAAGATCCTAAATAAAGTTATTATGCGCAGAATGAGCAAAACTCTCGTCATTTGGAACTAAATAATGTTACTAAATAAATATTAATAAAATAAGGAAAAAACATACAGGATTATACGAAATCCGTCTCTCATAAAACATCCCTTATATTAGGGAAAAAAACTATATTTTATATATGGCATATATGATTGTATTGCACAGTTTAATACTAAAAAGTAATAGTTAAAAGAAACAGTAGTTTGTTAATTGTCGTTAATAGTAATGTAAATAACAAAAAGAACATAAAATGACAAAAATTGTTGAACTACGTCCTAACAAAAATTTGATAAATACGAAATTCGAAAAATACCAGTTTTCAACCGAAGAAATTCCCATAGATACTGAGATAAATTTAAAAGCAAGTAAGTTTAAACAAAATGCTACATTTTTATTTTAAACAAATTGTTGTTAACAATCATGTTTAAACAATAATCATGTTTATTAAATTTACAGATGTACGTAGGTTAGAGTTAACAACAAACCGAGATTCTCTATTAGAAACTCGATTATTTGCATTCCATAATCACTTATTTAAAAATCCTTATGATACATCATGTTGGTTTATTGATGAAAATTGGTTTGTTTGGCGATTAAAAATAGATGGAAATTTGGAACAAATGCATTTAATACATAATTTAGATGCAAGTGTACAGAATGTATTGTACAATCCATCAATTGGATTTACTAGTAATAATATTATTGCAATTTCTGATGGAGGGGATTGTTTAAAATTATTGATAACAGATACTCAAGAGCATGTTAAAACTTTCACGTTAAGTGATGCTGAGCCTGGAGTTATATTAGATGTACGTTATGTGAATGATACATCTTCCATTGTTATTGTAACATGTGATATTAGAAGTACAGGAGAAAAGAAATTTACAAGATTGGTATTATTAACATATTCTTGGAAAAATGCAGGAGATACGTGTGAATCGTTTGAGCTTAATAATAAAGAAACATTAAAAGTAAATGGTGCTGTTGAGTATGTGTATATAGAAGACTCTGGTAACTATTTGCACTCCATTTGTCAAGACTATATTACATTTGAATGCCCAAAAGTACAAAAAACTACTGACGATAAAAAAGATTCAGAAAAAAGCAATGAAATAAAAATTCCAAAATATTGCTGGTCTCAACGTGAAGATTCTATCACAGTTTGGCTTACAATAGATAAAGAGCATAAAGATAAAGTCAAAGTAAATGTAACACCATTAGAATTGTCTGTAACAGTGAATGATAACGCACTGATCCAAGGACAGTGTCAACACAGACTGGATGAAACTTTAACAACATGGAAATATGAAGAAGATACATTTAAACTAGAATTATATAAATTTGAAAGTGGTTTAATGTGGAATGAACTAATTAAAGGTGATACTGGTGGAGAATGTTTACCTAATGAAACATTAGCTGCTGAAATTCATTCAAGGTATATCATATGACGTACTTGTTAGAATTATTCTTATATTAATGCTATTTCAATTTTAATATTCTATTTTGTTATGTTTAGATTAGCACATTTATGCACAGACCAAACAGATAATAAACAAGGTCAACCTTGTTTAGGATTCAATGCTGAACAACTTGAAGAATGTGATCTTGAAGGAAAAGATAGTTTGTTGCAAAGGGTTGATCTCAAAACTCAAGAAAGTACACACTTAGCTATGCTCGGAACAAGCAACCATGTATTATTTACATATAAAACAAAGTCTGGACAAGCGATTTGTTTAAGACACGATAATGATGGTTGTTTATGGATAACTGGTCAAGTAGATGATACCAAATGGAATATGGAACATTGTTATACCTTCCCTGGTTTCGGTTATGTTGAAGCAAGCAAATGCAACAAGAAATTTTGTGTCTCTCCTAATGGTAAATATTTAATTACTGTACAAATATAAATTTAGATACATCTGAATCTTTTATACTTTCTAGATGGTTCTTATGTTGCTATATTGGAACATACAAGATACATATTTCTTTATAAAAGGCCTGAACCTAATATTCAAGTTGGAAAACAATGGATCGTGGATTTAGGTACTGAAACTTGTCCCATCATGGGAGCTGTTGCCACAAATAAATATTTAATTGTTCTTACTAAAAACAAATTATATCGACTACATATCTGTTTTTGAAATTAATTATATTCGCTTATCGTAACTACATGCAGATACTTCATAAATATAGCTTATGATTTTGCCCGGGCTATACCACACATCATGTATGGTACGCCTATCTGTTTACATAAATGTACATCTGTTATTTTCTTATAAAATACATGTACGCATTTTTATAACTTCGGTAAGAACTCGTAATTCTTGTATTTGTATATTTATAAAACTATACATGTATACATACATGTATAGGAATTAATGTCATAATTATAAATCATTAATAAGAAGTTTTATATTTACCTTAATGTTTAATTTACTACCCTAGTATTCTAAACCCACGCTATGCTTCGGGCATTTGTTACTAATATGTTCTGCAACCATCTCAATTGTGAGCTCCTCATCGTTAGGCCAATACCAAACAACGCGATTTTCAAACGATTGAATGAAATTTGCTTCTGCTTCCGGTGGTCGATCTTTGTCAAACATGTTCTCACCCGTTTTAGAATTAAACACATACGTTACAGAATGCCTTTTACTACAATGCCGGGTCCAAGGAGGGGCAGTACTTTTTAAGAAAATTACACTGTTTGGTATAAAGTATGGTTTATCGTTATCAGAATTGTTGCATCCTAAAGAAGTTGTAGGAATTTCATATACTAAAGCCAGTCGATTGTTCTTCATTAGACGTTGCTTTACTTGCAATGTTTCACATATGTTTGGATCTACTGGAAGTAATTCTTTAACACGCACACGAGTGTATGTACCGCCAACAGGCTTCCATAAAGCTTCACAAAATAGCTTTGTGAGTTCGTGCCTATTAAAAATTGTATATATCGGTAAAAATATTGATTTAACAGTAAATTTGTAATATTCGTTTCATTACCTGTCTCTCAAATATTTGCAACTAACGTTTTCAGCTCCTAGGATGAAAGCGTCTAAAATATGTAATGTCTGTACTTTTTTCTGATTTCTGAACTCTTTTGCCATCTCGTAGACGACCTCAGCATACACAAGTGTATTTGGTGGTAACTCTACATTGATATCATTAATCTGCGTCCAAATACCTCGTATCAAACGGTACACGTTACTCCTTCCCATGCCCATATAAAATGTAGCACTTTTATTGGGTTCGGTCGAAAGTCCAGTACTACAGGGCATACAGAACCAATCATAAGGTTCAGTCATTGTACTTTCCATAGTTTCCTTGGTCAATCTTTTCGCAGGAGTCGAGATAAATTTAGTATTATTTTCAAGAAGAACTTTCAGTTTATCTTGGGGCTTCATATGCCTCGGTATTGTTCTGCTTTCGTCTGGAATCTCCCAATATTTAAGACACTCTTTACGCATATCCGCTTGCTTCGTTTCAACAAGAGTATTGTCTTCACAAAATGCAGCAATTTTGCGCAAACCTATGATTTGTTTCCTTCCTAAATCATCGTTTGATATACGCAAATATTGTACAAATTGTCTTTCCTTTTCTAATTCGTCCAGTGATACTAATTGTAGAACGTCATTATTATCATCGCTTTTCAAAAGCAAATTGTTAACGTATTTAAGATAACGTAAAACGTCTTCTGTACCAGAACGTTTAGTTTTACATATTAAATAACGTTCTGAATTTGCTGGTCTAGAGGAATTTGGCTTGAAAATAGAAATTTCTTCGAAACAACGATACATTAAGTAAATTAACCCAGCGCTGAAGGGTGTGAAAAGGTCGAATAGCTTCGTGACAAAATGACCCTTCTCTCGTACAATCATCAAGGCTACTAAACATTGGCATAGATACAATTGTTTTGAAAGAATCTCTTGTATATTTTCTTGACCTTCTACTGAAAATCCTCCGTCAGACATCATAAAATGTACTCCTTTGCCATGAGTATGCGTCATTACAAGATCTTTGAAAGCTTCCTGGTTGATGGGATCAAAAACATCACCGTTCTCTTTTGGTCCATAATACGGGTGAAATGTTTCACAAGGACCTGCGTAAAAATCAGCTAATTTAAAGTCGTTTTCATTCTTCAAAGTAAGACCAAATCCTTTTGCATGCCATTTTTTTCTCCATAAAACATATTCACTGAAACCACCTGGCCCAGCACATACGTCCGCAAAATATAACAATTCATTGTCTTGTAAACCTTCCGGCTTGGTAAACATAAAGTCGCATGCTTTGTCTATATTTGCCATTTTAACAGCAGCACGATTTAAAAAGAACGCACCGCGAATAGTTTCATAGGGATTACAACGTGTCCTCGCACGTCGTACTTCTATTTCGTCCAAATGATCAAATATTGATTTTGCATTAATAACATTTATAACTATATCTTCATCACAGAATTGGGTTTCATCCTCTATTATTAGCTTCTTAGGTCCCTTTTGCAACCAGAGTTGCATTTCTTCGAACGATGGCAAACAATTATCTGGATTTCTTATCCATTCTATGTCTTCTTTAACTTTTATTTCTTCTTCTTTAGGATCCCATTTAAGACTTGAAGCTTCAAGTCCTGGTACATGATGTCCAAGACCTCTACGACCATGTTGTTTAGGGGCCTGTACTGGTTCTAAGCGACCTTGTTTATTCTTTCCGAGACCATGGCCTTCTTTATATCCCATCATACGCATCATTCGTTGAGCCTTATCTTGTCCATCAAGAAAATTTTTAGATTCTTTAATAAAATTTTCTCCTCCATCGTAGTCTCTTTCCTCCTCATTTGTATCATCGTCACTTTTTTCAGTTGTTCTTTGAATCTTTGGTGGTTTACTGTAATGATGATAAGGATCATCGTATGGTCTTTTCCTTGATTTACTTTCCTTTGCATCATCATCCATACATGCATTTTGTACACTCTGACATTCCTCGCCAGAGTCTTGTTCACAAGATTTATACATATTATGTCTAAATTTCATATCGTCTTTTTCGTCAAAACTTTTATCATAATATTCTTCGTTACAATCGCTATCATTCAAGTCTGAAGTGTCATCTGTTAAGGTAGTATTACTTCTTTTTCTACCGCGTCTTTCAATGTAAGATTGATTAGAGAAACTACTTGAATATTCATTTTTCTCTCCAACTGCTTGATCATTGTCTTGATTACTGCAGTTTTCATCAGAATCACTTTCATCTGAATCTAAAATATTAATATGACTGGAATATAATTAGACTTCTAACATGATTATAGTAAAGTTTTAATATATTTATACAATAGGAATGAACTACATTTACTGAAAAATTCTTTTTGCTTTAAATAAACAAAGTTAATAATATTTTTAATTTACACAGAATATAAAATGACATTGAATAACAACAAGAAATAATGTTACTTACTGTTTTTCATGTTTGCTATATATTTATTTAACACTTTCAATCAATAATGTTCAATTACTTTAAACAAATAGTTGCAGAACGTAAACAGGAACTTATCTGCTTAATAAATGCGATTAATTCTATATTATAAAACTTTTGTTTAAAGTGCTTATGTTACAAAACATGATGTTATCATTGCAGGTTATGTTTCTGATTGTTACCATCATGAAAATATAATCTTATGCAACAATTATTAATATGATATTTTGAAATAACTGAACAATTAGTATCACGACGAATACAATGACTATATTTAGACGAACATAATTAAACTAAGAGGAAAGAACAGTACCGATTGATGAGAAATATACACAAACATTTTGATTTAACACTAGGGTTCAGTATTGCCAACTAAAGAAATATACAGTATCGACAAAGAGGAGATATAACAAGAGGCGACACTCCCGGCGGCACCTTTGATGTCGAGGTTTTGCTGTCCCTTTAAATAGATAGTATCAACGAGCGGGAAGTTTGAATAAGTTGGATGTATTACTTTTTATAACTAGAAATTTTTTTGTGTCGTCAATTTTTCTGTATATTATTAATCTAAGTATTTACATTAATTTCACATAATTGAAAAGTGGGAAAGTAAAAAATATAATAAAATGATAGTATTAGAAAATATATTTGAACATAAATTACACAATTATACAATAAGATTTGGGAAGGTTCTCGAAAATATATTTGAACATAAATTACACAATTATACAATAGTAGGAGGGAAGGTTTCAGATAATATATTTTAACATAAATTTACAAATTTAATACAATATGAAGTTTCCTATCTTTTCTAATGCAAGTTTTAAAATCCCTATTGCTGTATTTAAGAGTATAATAAATTCTTAATCTAATAAATAACTTTAATAAATATTGTAAAGGAAAATTGTTGCAAGGGTGAATAAAACCAGTAACATTTCTACATAAATCATACATATTTTTCCCTACATGGGTGCGAGGTAAAATAGAATGTGTGTTTGAAAAAAAGATGTTTTCTAAAGTAAATAAATAATTGTAAAAAGATTCTTCTGGATTTCTTAGTGCACCATAAAAATTATGTTCTGTATTATAAGCTTTAAAATGTGTAAATAAATTGCTTTCATCTAATTAGTTACTATTGGCAAAGGTGGTGCATATTGGACAACTGTGAATTTTCAAGCATTTGTTCAATAAGTAGCCAGCAATGTATTTAAAGGCATTCTGCTCAGGCAATGTTTGCTGCTGGTAGTCACAATACTCAACACGGAACGACTCATGTGTAGCTGGTGTAATTGATAATGCAAGTGTCTGTTCTGATAATTTTGTGGAGTTACTAAGTATACTGTCGAAATCATTGTTACAATTCATAAAATTGGAATGAAAATAATCAGCTAAAAATAGTTTTTTAAATGCCCTTCCAAATTGTATTGCTGTGGGATTTACGGCATTCCCATTTTGTTGTCTAATACTACTAAAAAACTTTTCTAAACATTCCTGATTCAATCGTCTGGTTAGTATAAAATTAAAATTTGCATTCTGCAACCGCGTCCAAATATTAATCAAAGAGTTTATTGTAATTTTCCAGCCTTTAATGCATTTTATATATGATGTTATATTTCTATTGTTTTTCCCGATCACTGTTAAATCTGTTAAAAAATGTAAAGCACTATTTAAAAAATCTATATAATCTACTTGACCACTAAATGCTCTACGAAATATTTTTGTTGATGTTAAATTAGAAGAATTAAACATATCAAACAATTTGTCAAAAAAAGATATAAATTCAATCGTCTCAACTGCTTCCGTGGGTAAACATCCCAATGTTATACCTACTCTTTGATCGAGCACAGTAGCACCATAGACAATATGTCTATGAGTAGCACAGCCGACTCTAGTACAATTAGCCATGCTGAACAACGTGGCAAACCGCTCACGTGACAATCGGGAGTTCTATTTTCAAAAACAGAGTCCTGTGCTCGGAATTGTTTTTTTTAATTAAAAGCTGTAGTAATATACACTAGTTTGTATTAATTATATATAAACAATACATAAACGTTGCAACTATGGCAAGTAGAAGTGATGTGGTAGCATAAAATTCTTATAAATGTGATATATATTTTGTGTACATACTTTCGAATGTAGTTTGGTATCGTGAAGCATGATATTTGAAATATTTACAGTGGTTTCAAGAAAATTTAGGTATGAAGCAAAATGAAACCATCTTTGGATCAAATTGAAACATTTAAGAATTGATAAACGTGTATATAAGTTAATAAAAACCTTGAAACAAGTGAAATTATTGGAACGAAACCAAAGAGGTTATGTGAAGTCCAGAGAGTAGCCGAGAGTCTGACGACGTTGATTGGCTGGGAGTCTGGGAGTCCGGGAGACAGATAGAGTAGGGTAGATGTTGGTATATTCAGACCGGACTCCCGCGGTGTTGCTATTTTTACTTCCAATGTTGCCAAACATGAGTTTTTATTCAGTTGCCTCCCACGACACCCATCTCGAACTCCTACCCAAACAGACAATTAAAAATTTTAAAAATTTGACACCAAATCAAGAATTTATCACAATGATTCCGTCGTTCCCAGCTTGTATGTAAATAGATTCATTCTTCATTAGACAGTAGGTACATACAGACTGCAAATAAAAGAAAAAATAATAATTAGCATGAATATACCATGTTTATGATTACGTACAAATGTATTTGTATATATATACATATAGACAGTGTCTTGTTTACCGTTGAGAATGCAAATACGTTTGATTACATAAATACAAACTTTCAAATAAATGAATAATTTCGTTTCATTGTTTTTGTGAGAATGAGATTTTAGTTATTATCAAAGAAATTAAATTGTTAACAGTAGTACATATATCTTTGATTGTTTCTTTCAAACGTTAGGCGATTTAAATATCATTATTAACCCTTAAGTAGCATGATAGGATAAGATTCGACCTTGTCAAAGTTTAATCTTTCATTTCTCTACTCAAAGATAGGTAATTGTATAAGTTATTCAAAGAATAGTTTATGTAAAAAATAGAAAAATGAATTGTTTCATGTAAAAAATATTTTAACAAATATGTATAAATGGAATTGATAAAACACTTACTTATATAAAACATTTAAAATCAATATAACAAATATATATTTTAATTTATGGCAGTTATAGGCTAATAATAATATATTGTTACTACAAATATTGCAAAGAAAAAAGGAGGAAATTGTTAAAATTCACATTAATAAATATTAGTTGTATATAATTCAAAGTTACAAATAAATTCTGCAAGTGACATTAGATATCCAAATAATACTTTAACTGATTTTAAAATTAGTAAATTTAAATTTAATTAAAGTTCATTTTTTAAATGATTCATCATTTTCAAAGAATCATTTTCTAAATGAATTATTCTTTAAATTAATGTAAACATTATTGATTTATGTGTATATGTTTATATTCTAAAATATAATGAAAATTACATTTCATACAATAAACCTTAATTTATTATATGAAACTTTATTTATTTTTATGTGTTGTAATTGGGAAACTATGATTTCTGTTAGGTACATTCTGTGTACCGTACATGACTATGGGAAGATGGTCTCTTTTGTCACTAATTCGTACATACAAATTACCTAAGAAAAGATACAGTTACATTTGTGGTACAAAATCATATTTATTTCAAGGTGCTTTCATACCACTGCCTGTACTTCGGTTAAATAGGTAGTATATTTGACTACAAATTTAAACAATATTTATATTCTGTTTCTTTGTTGAAGAAAGTATCTTAAATTTTGATTTATTTATGTAGAAATTACTGTATAAGAGTATTCCATAAAAAGCATACATAAAAATAATATTAGTATTGACCTAGTAATAGAAATCATTTTTGTTGTTTGTTTTTTACAGTCATAATGTATTAATTATATTGAAGTTATAGCATGTTCAATTTAAAATAAAAGGAATATTAAACTTCAATTCTTTAATTTTCCTGAAAATATTTATTTTTTTCTTAATTCATTAAATAATGATTTACATGAATTGATTTATTATTATAGTTTAACTTTAATTCTAAATTTGTTGTTATATGTATTACATGTATGTATACATAAATCAATCACTTCATAGGATAGTTCAGAAGTCACAGACTTTTGTTTCAATGTCAGCAAATATGGCTACAAGCAATGTTGAAAATCTGGCACAAAAGATGAATCGACTAACTTTGGAAAAGTCACCTTATTTACTACAGCACGCTAAGAACCCAGTGGACTGGTATCCATGGTGCACAGAAGCATTAGAAAAAGCAAAGAAGGAAGACAAATTAATTTTTTTATCTGTTGGATATTCTACTTGCCACTGGTGTCATGTTATGGAAAAAGAATCATTCAAAAATGAAGAAATTGCTGGTATTATGAATAAAAATTTTGTTAATATAAAAGTAGATAAAGAAGAAAGACCAGATATAGATAGGATATATATGACTTTTGTACAAGTAAGTAATTGATGTTTCATTAAATTTTAAGCGAACATGATAAATTAAAAGTTATTTTATGCAGGCAACAACTGGTCATGGGGGATGGCCAATGAGTGTATTTCTAACTCCTGATTTAAGACCTGTAGTTGGAGGTACTTATTTTCCTCCAGAAGATACATTTAGACAAACAGGATTCAAGACAATTTTACTCAGTATTGCTCAAAAGGTAGAAGAATTTTTATTTATTAATAATACTTTGAAAAAGTATAAATATTTCTTACATTTCGTTCATTTAATTACATCGAATTTTCATATTTTTTCATCTGACATTACCATATTAGGATAATATCTCATATACAAATGTAAATTTTTTACTTTCTATATTATTTTGCAGTGGAATTCACTCAAAACCAAAATTACAGAAGTTGGCTCTGCTAACTTCGAAACTTTACAAACTATTTCTAAAATTCCACAAACATCAAAGGTAAAATAATAGGTACTAATTATTTATGTCCTCTTCTTTTTTTTTTTAACAGAGTTGTATTATTGCTCAGTGATTTTCTGATGTAGAAACACGAAGTACCTTCGTTAGAATGTAGTGATCTATGTGTTCAACAACTAACGAGTGAATTTGAACCAAAATTCGGTGGATTTGGTTCTTCGTACAGTATGCAGGCACCAAAATTTCCACAACCAGTGAATTTGAATCTCTTGTTTCATATGTATGCTCGACGATCCAGTGAAGAGCTAGCACAGCATTGTCAATATATGGCTATACATACTTTAAAGAAAATGTCTTATGGTGGTATTCATGATCATGTAGGTCAGGTAAGTTTTTTAATCCTTGAATAATGGATGGGTTTGGTAATATATTATCTAATATCTTTTGATGCTTTGAATTCTCAATTCTGTTAAACAATATATTTCTTTAAAACACATTTGCTTTTTGATTATTATAAAACAAATAGCTCTAGATTCAAATGATTCTTTATATATTAATATTCATTAAAGCATTAGGTTTATTTAATATTTGTTTTTTAATCAGGGCTTTTCAAGATACTCTACTGATGGTGACTGGCACGTACCTCATTTTGAAAAAATGTTATATGATCAGGGCCAAATAATGAAGTCTTATGCGGATGCATATCTTGCAACTAAAGATAATGATTTTGCTGAAATTATTGATGATATTGCCACATATGTGATAAGGGATCTCCGACATCCGGTAAAATTTTTCCTCATTCAGAATGTTGTACCTATGTTTACGTTTACTATTTATTACGTTTACCTTAGGAAGGTGGCTTTTATAGTGCTGAAGATGCAGATTCCTATCCAACACACGATGGACATGAAAAAAAAGAGGGTGCTTTTTACGTGTGGACTGCTAAGGAAATTAAATCACTTTTAGATAAAGAAATTTCTGATGAAAAGCATATTAAATTGTCTGATGTATTTTGTCATCATTTCAATGTAAAGGAATCGGGAAACGTAAAACCGTATCAAGTATGTTATATATTTTCAAAATAACAGTATTGTGTTATTATAAATAGTATTGGTTGAAAAAGGAAACGTTACTTAATCGGGTGAGATCAGGAGAGAGTCTGAAAGTAGATATTTCCTACGTATGAATACTGGGGTTTCGAAAAACTTTCGGGTAGCTAAGACTTGATTCATGATAGTGTGTGAAATAGGTTGTATGTAAGTAGGTGGCAAACCCAACACTTGTTTATATCTCATTCGAGTTTTTCCAACTAAAACCAAAACTCGGGTATCTGATATATTTGCCTACTTGCATATTCCTAATTGTCAATTATAAAAAAGGTTAATCATTAATTTCAGGATCCACATGGAGAATTGACAGGGAAAAATGTATTAATAGTATACAATGGAATTGAAGAAACGGCCAAGCATTTTGATTGTACCGTTGAAGAAGTAAAAGATTATTTGAAAGAAGCATGTTCCATTTTATACGAAGCTAGATCGGCGAGGCCGCGACCTCATTTAGACGACAAAATTATTACAGCGTGGAATGGTAAAGAGTTATAAACAAAATGTGGAATGCACAGTACCGAGCACGGCAAGCTTTTCTAGGAAAAGTAATGTTTAAATTACAGAGTGCAAAGTTTTGAAATTTAGAATTTTAGTTTCAAAATTTCTAAAATTGCCAAGTTGCAAAAGATATTAATAAAAAAAATGTTCCCGAGTAAACATTGATGCTCAAAACGGGGAGTCTTTTTTCCCTAAAAAAATCTACTTGCTATGCTCAAAGGTGTACAATGTATTAACGAATTCCGTTGAATTTTTTATATTACTAAATTATTCGTGTTTAGGTCTTATGATAAGCGGTTTAGCGTATGGCGGAGCAGTAGTAGAAAATAAGCAGTATGTCGAGTACGCGGCAGATGCCGCGAAATTTATCAAGCGTTACCTTTTCGACGAGGCTAAAAATATACTACTTCACAGTTGTTACCGGAACACTGAAAATCAAATTACGCAAATGTAATTGTACAACTGTTAATATCACATTATGCGAGCAACATGAATTTTAATGTTACACTTTTAGGAGCACACCTATACCTGGTTTCTTAGACGATTATGCGTTCGTTGTAAAAGGACTGTTGGATTTATACGAATCTAGTTTAAATGAAGAATGGCTAGAATTTGCCGAGAAGTTACAGGACATACAGGACAAACTATTTTGGGATGAAATAAATGGTGGATATTTTACAACAACGTCAGATGATCCTAGTATAATTGTAAGACTTAAGGAAGGTATGTTTAGGTGCTTTCAACATCATTTTAACTCATTTATCAAAATTCTCACCGTTTCACATTGCACACATGGTAATTGTAATAGCGTTGTACTCTCAAAGAAACCAACATCATGCAGTAAAGCTGAGCGGATCTAAATATTTATAGAAGTGTTTGCTCCGTGTTTTATTGCGTTAAGTTCATTCTGTGGTAGTCTTGGATTAGCATACCATTTGAAAGTAAGCAGATTTATATTTTTCTGTATAGCTTATGATGGAGCAGAACCATCCGGTAATTCGGTTGCTGCCGAAAATCTCTTGAGATTAGCTGACTACTTGGGTCGTAGCGACCTCAAGGATAAAGTTACACGTCTCTTTGGAGCATTTAGACACTTGTTAACGCAAAGACCTATCGCAGTTCCGCAATTAGTATCAGCGCTTGTTCGTTATTACGACGATGCAACACAGGTAGATATTAATTTACATATTCACAGAAACTATATAAATTGTGTATTCATATTTTAATTTATTGTTAGATTTATATAATCGGAAAGCGAGATGCTGAGGATACCGATGATTTACTTCGCGTTGTATATAAGCGCTTGATTCCTGGAAGAATTCTTTTCTTAATTGATCATGATGAAACAAATAGTATATTACTTGGTAAAAATCAGCATCTTAGAAATATGAAGCTTGTGAATGATCGAGCAACAGCCTACGTATGTAAACATCGCTCTTGTACTTTACCTGTTACAAATTCTCAACAATTAACTGCGTTGTTGGATAAACAGCAATAAAAAATAAAGTACATTACTCAGGGATAATAGTTAGGTACAGTATCGAGAATGGTAGTTATCAATAAGTATTATAAAATTTGGAAGTTTCGAGGTGGTAAGTTTCAAAATGCGAATTTAAAAATTTTAGAGTGCAAAGTTTCAGAAAATATTAAATCAAAGTTTCTGAAGTAAATGTTTAAAAGCGAGTAGTGGGGTCTCTCCCTATAGCGCCATTTTCCCTAGGGAAGCCTACCATGCTTGGCAGTGTACATACATACATTAATATTACTATGATTCAGGTATGTATATTGTATAAGTAGATGTATGTGTAATTAAATGACATTTAATTACGTATTGTACCTTTTATTGTAATTATAAATTAATAGTGTTGATAATACTGTTACATAAATAATCGTTGAGAATTCATGTAAGCACTCTCTATTTTAATAAAATAAAGGTTTGAAAATAAATATGCATTATTTCTTTCAAATTAATTGTTATGTTTTGAAGTAATATTAAGTAACAATGGATTTAAAAACTTTAGTGAATGTATTGGTTCATGATCATCGACTGATTTTTGTTAGCAACGATGTAGTACGGTGTCTACCACAAAATCTCGTGTCGAATTCCAACCGAAAATAGATACGGTATATAAACCAGTAGAGGAAGAGAGAGAATGAAGGAGTACGAGAGAGGAAAGCCGGAATGAAAAGCTCCAGAGGTTCAGTTTCAGGGAAACAGTCATAAATGTATCCTTGTTTCTTTAAATAATATCAACGTATCTATAACATTGAACTTCTATAGTTACGAATATCAATAAAATTTCAGATGTCACTTGTTAAAGTTAAACCTGGAGAAAATCTGATAACAAGCTATCAGAGTTATCTTTTATAACATGCCGTAATTAACGAGAAGCCTTTGATAATTACTCGGTGAGATTAAAATAAAATCAGAAGCAGGAGGCCTGACGTTGGTCCAAGCATCGTCGAGTAAGCACGTCGCCTTGAAAGAGAAGACAGAAGAAAGCACGCGTGGCACTTTATTGGCAATGAAAACGAAAGCGACAAGATCTCTCGAGAAGTCTGTAGAGGTTGCTTGCGTCTTCCTTCTCGTTATCTCTTACCTTTTTCCCTACGCTCGAGTACTTACTAGCCGTGGAGACGTCGGCTGGCGCAGAGGGGAGTGTAAAGGTATAGGAGAAGGAGGGCAGAGGAGAGGATCTCCTGATCTCGAGGGTGGATGCAGGAGGTTTATGAAGCGGACAAGCGAGGGACGCGTAGACAGAAGGGTCGCGCATGCGTTTCGTTTCGTCGACAAGGATGTTCGACGTTTTTTTCAGTCACCGGTCGACGCTGCGCCGGGCACCGTCGACGCGCAGATTCGCGAACTGATGTGGGCCGTAGTTCTTGACGGTAATTCCTCTCCAGGCCAGCATCAAATCCGACACAGTTAATCGGCTGCGATCTCAGTTGACGAGTTAGCGAGGGGAGGGAGATACGTTTACAGTGGATAGGCGATTCGGTTAGTTAACTCGATCAAGGGGAGCCACGCGACACACCACGCGCTTCTCACGCGCTTTGCCTTTTCCATCTTACTGCCAGAAGTGTCTCCCTCGAGCACGGATCTCGTACGTTCTCCAGGGCAGGTGCTCTCGTCGCTCGATGTTTTCCACGATCAAAGGTAACTCGCCCCCTGTCCGACCGTTCGCTGTGCCGTGAGCGACCACACGGTTGGTCCAGGTGAAGTCGGAGGGCACAGAAGGTGAGAAACTGCAGGTGAGAAACCGGGCAAGCGCATCGCGAGGTATCACGATTACGCACCTGGATATCACCGCTATCGCTGCCTACGTAAAATGCGGCCAGTGGATGTGCAGCAGTGTTTTCGATCCCGCGATTGTGGTGAACAGCATGGTGAATGTTTTAACCGGTAGAGTGTACGAGGAACGTGTCGGTGTGTCGTCAGGGCGATAGGGAAGAACCGACTGAATTACGGGTCCTCGATGTTGTTCTTACCTGTCCACCCGGTCCCGTCGACACCAACGTTGTCGCAACCGCTCAGGAAATATCTTCCCTCTGACGAATCTTCCAGCAGTCCTTTCTGGAAATCCACGGAGACCCTCGAGCCATCAAGTCGCTGAGCGCCTCTCGAGTTCATCCTCGGACGAGATCCAAGCCCGGGAAGTATGTCGTTGCATTATCCTCAAGGATATCGGTATCGTCCGGCGAGCAAAGCCGTTGGAGGAGGGAACGTGGAACAGGGGTCTGACAGTGACGTTGCCGAGCTTAGCGATCTCGAGGATGACGAGGACGAAGACGGGGCCGGACAGTCGTCCAGCAGACGCATCATTCGCCAACGGAGGGACGACGACGATGATGACGACGACGATGACGACGAGGACCAAGAGGACGATGATGAAGAGGAGGAGGATGACGATGAGAACGATGATGACGAAGGGGAGGACGAGGTGGATGGCGACGAGCTACCTTATCCTGGTTTCGTGTCGGTTGCCTTGCGATACCTTGACCAGAATACACGACCGCGCAACTGGTGTCTGGCGCTCATCACTAATCCATATCCTTTTGGAACGGAACGATAACCTTATTGTTTGGAAACGATCATTATTTTTTATTACATTTTGTTTACGACAGCTCTTTACGACTGTTCCAGCTTGGTCCAAGATGTAAAAGTAAGTTGTTTCTAGCTGTACTCAATTTAAGGATTTCGAGTCACTTTCTCCAGGGTAAATTCTTGAATTTCCACTCCTATTTTCTCTGCTCTCACCCGTGAAATATTTTTATTTATTATGCAAAGGTTAAACGTTGAAGGAAGTTTCTGTAGGAGATTTAATTTTACAAATGTGTTTCTTGCATTTTTAGCTTAGTCGTATAAATATTTTTATTTGAATTTTATTATTGCATGTGTGCGATTTCTTAATTTAAAAGCAGATATCATTGGATTATTTGAATAATATTTATATTTTATATAGGCGTTGTACAATACACAGAACGTGGACAAAATGGAAACACTAAGAAATTTTAGAAACATTTTTTTAAATTAATATAGTTACTTTCTTTGAATATTACTGATTCAGTTTGATCAGTTTTTGAAACTGTATCGAAACATAGATAAATATCTCTAATAACTCTAGATATTCATCATGAAGAAGATCGTAAAATTCTAGTAGAGTAGAGACCATTTGAAACCTGTAGGAGTTCATTCCATGAACTAGAATCGTATTGCTGGCAAAACGTGGTCCAATATCTACTGCATTAAGGGGGTTAAACTATCCTGAGCAACTTAAAAAATACTCCATTTTTGGAAATTTATTTCTAACTGATGAAGATACTTTTTTCATCAAAATTTTTAATAAAACCATAAAAATGTGTGAATAATGTACACATTTGTTCAGAAACAAATATAGTAGTTCAACGTGTATATCTGGACGCTGCATTGTGATTTCTGATGAGCAGATCTCTGAAACAAAATTTAAACAATGGAATATTAAACAAATCTAGCAATAAGTTGTTCAATTATTTGATATTTTAATTTTTATCTAACTTGTGTAATAATAAATGGTCATTTTCTTATAAGAAGACAGATTTTGCTTTAAAGTGTCGTTGTTTTGTTATTTTTAACTTACAATAAACAATAGATAATTTTTTGTTAGATTTGTTTAATATTTCATTGTTCAAATTCTGGGTTAGAAACTTGTTCATCAGAAATCCCTGCAACCACTGTCTGTTTCATTTTAGTTTATAAACAAAAATTGGATATAATATTTATACATGTTTCTGTTTTATTGCAACCTTTTGTTTAAAGTGTCTTTGTCATTTTGAAATAAATTTTCAGAGGTACGGTATTTTTTGAACCGGTCAAGGTTGTCTAAACTCTTGACATATTTAATACCACAGAGGTAAAAACTAATTTTGTTAAATAATTCAACAAAGGAAAAATTGCAATTGTGAATGTTAATGATATTACATCGGTAATATAAAGTAGTAAGCTCAGGAATGCAATTGAAAAATTGCACTTTCGTATGTAGGTATATGTTTATTGTTGTAAGGATTATCATTGATCGACATCACAAATTTAATATATTCAAATAATTAAACAATAAGAAAGAAAAATTTACGAAAATTTTGAATAGTTTAAACATTGCATTAATAATGTAAAATTACAAAATTTTAAAGTTCAACTATAAAAAGAATAGTTGATATAGTTAGAACAATTATAAATAATTATTACAAATTAAATAATTAATATTTTTTATTACAATATTTTATAGATACCATATACAGTTAATAATTAGCACGTTGAATAGAGGGTCGTTTTGCACCAATGTGAATTGCATACGCATTCACATGTATACTCCTTTCGGTATGTTTATATACTTCGGCTATAATTAAATATATTTTACATGTTGTATACAATTATAATAACATTATGATGGGTCAAAGTGATCCTGTATACCGCGTCAGTCATAAAGTATTCGTCTTCCAAGAGTTAATAATTCATAATGTGTCGTAGCAATACAGTTGCTTTTATTGCCTGAGTTTCATTATTATATTCAATCTCAGTCTATTACGAAAATAGTAAGATTGATTTTTAAATATATTTTTCTCGCCAATTTTTCTGTAAAGTGGTCTCCTTCATAGCCGTAGGTTTTGAAGCAACATATTTTTAAGGACCCTCATTTTAGCATTAAAAGGGTTCTTCTGTGAGTTGTTTTAAGTGGTCATAACATCCTGAATGTTTTAAATTTGGTGAAAATGAAGAAACTTATGGAAATAAGAATTTTTCAGTTTTTGATTTACTTTTACAGAAAAGTAATTTTTGAATTATTTTCTTTTATACTCTTTAGTGAATGTACAGAGTATTTTCGTATTTGGGATACTTTTTAATTGACTTTTTCGAAAAGTCCATTAGATACCATTATTGGATATGAGCGATGGAAAATTGGATACTTTTTAATAGATAGTATTAGCAACGTTGTAAATTGATTGATTCGTTATTTGTTTCAACGAACAAGTCGTCAACTTGTATTAATAGTATCGATGAAACGCGTAGGTAGTCATTTTCATCAAACGTTAATACATTCACCATTAGTGTCACATGTGACATTTTCCTTCTAATTTCTTTTTTATTAATATGCAGTGGAATCACCCGTTATATGAATCTTTAATTAATGAACAATATATCTTCTATTATAGTACTGTATGTATCCTGCAAATCAAATCCAGCTTCTTTAGGACAAATGACATTACCGAGGAAGCAGGAATTCTCAAAATTTTAATTTTAACGATACTCATAATAAATGTGATATGAAAACAAAATAACATAATTTTTAATTATTAAACATTATAAAATTCAGTAAATAATTAAGAAATATGAATAACAGAAATATCAATTCAAATTTTCCCGCGTAAACGTTCACGCGCAAGTGGTGGGAGGTTACAAGCCTATATATACGGGACCCTTTCTCCTTTTTTGCCATTGTCCTCAGCGATGCCTATGGGTTAGGGCGAGGAGTTGCGGAATTAGCATTTTTTCTGGGAAATGATCGCAAGTGTACATTTATGAATCATTTACATTAAATACGTCTTAATTGTTCCTACTTATATCGATTTACTTAATCGGTCCCACTGTAATCTCTAACAATTGCATTTTGTTTTAAGAATTAGATATAATCTGACAATAAGTGCTAAATGCTTGTTGTTCCATTACGTGAACGAGATCAGTTATTTAATAGATATACAACAAACTAATTGTTGTAGGCATTATAGATATTCCTGTAGTTAAAAATGTAGAAATTACCATCACATTTATACATAAATTTTCAAACTTTTAGAAATATGTTATGTTATATCAATGGTTATGAATTTACAACCACAGAATAGATGAAGCACAGATAAAAAATATTCAAGGTTTATAAAAATAAACACAAGTAGATGTCTATCTGTTTGTAATCAGAGGATCTATATAAACACACACGTACTCGATGAGCTTTTAATGCCTTCCTGGAAAACATTTATTTCATAATTTCCACTTATTTTTATTCGAGGTGTTACTATTTATGGACCATGTTCGCTAACTTTATTAAGCGTGTCACATTTGACATTGTTAATATTTAATTTTAACCATTGTTAATATTGCTTAATTCTAACTTAATTCTAGGGGTCACTTAAGTTCTTTTATTTATAATTTTGCGTAATAAAAAAATTATTATCTGATTTGTTTTTAATTAGAACTCTGTAATTAAATCTCTGGAAAGCTGGTATTCTATAATTTTTGAATTCCGGCATATTAGAATTTTAGAATTTTAGAACTATGGAATTCTGGAATTCTTGAATTTTGTAATTTCAGAATTTTAAAATGAAGGGGACTAGGCCAATCCTGGCACAGCACCCCAAATACAGGATTACCCAGTTGCATCAATGGACAATAGTAATATTTAAAAAACATATTTTCATCATATTATTATATGATATTATTAACTTCTAAGCTATATAAAAAACTTGCACGCTCATACTCTGCTTATGAAAATAAAAATAATGTTATCGATTTTGGAATTTATCTTGATTAACTTTACTCTTCACGGTAAGCGGCTATAAGCTTCTAAAATAAGTCATAGATCTTTTCTTGAATACCTTGTATATTTGAGAATGGTTCGTGTAAGAGGAAGTTTAAGTTTCTTGTAAAAATAGTTTTCTGTTTCATTTATGAATCATAAATTCCACTTGATTTCGTTCATTGTCATTAGAAATAATTCTGAAAGTATAATTATTGGAAAGAAATTAATTAATAACGAAATAATATATTACCATAGATTTAATAAAATAAAATTGATTGCAAAAAGAAAATTTCAGTAATTTGAAAATTCAAAAAGATTTAAAACTTTGCAGAAATTTTGTTCTACTGATTTTAATAAGCAATCTATTTTTGGGGGAAATTGAACGGTTCTAATACTAAAAGCGCCTCCTAAAAGAAATTGTGAGTATTCATACTATGTATTGCGAATATTTACGAAACCGTAGAAAATATGGAAAGAAAAGTTAAACTCAAAGTTCTATGGTTTCGATGTCCTACAAAGGCATGATGAAGAAGTTTTTAAAAACTGTTTCTCTCAAAATAAGTAAAATAACGCTTCATAAAAATTCTTTATCACACAATTTGAGACGTACAGTTATCTAAAATTACTGAAGAAAAATGAATTATTTTTGAATTTTGACTATTTTGAGGGTCACCAGTGATCAACGCCATAAATATAATATATCTAGTATTTCAAACAAAAGTAATAGTTAAGAAAATTTTTAATATGACAGAATACTCTTGTTATATTGCCACGAGGGCACTTTGAACCACTCATTTACCAAATTGATTAACTCTACAAAAGAAAAACAAAAAAAAATTATGAAATATAAATAGTTAACCATTGATCAAGTGCTTTGGCATTAAAATTTTAAATAATTCAAAAAGTGGAGTTAATCACTTTTGGTTGAGTGGCTCATTTGACTTTTACATGAATTTTCAAGCATACTACATAGTAGCCGCTCTTCCACTATCATAGCCTATGTATCTGATATACTTATATCCTCTCTTTCCTCCTCCGAATAAGAGCTTAGAAGCTTGAAAAATTTTCCACTCCTACAGCTACGTCCGTGGCATTATAACGAGAGTCTACTGTATAATAACAACGCAAGGTACAAAATGAAAAGCTTAAATTGATGAAAGAAATTATTATACACAAATTTAAATACCTAAATTAGTTTTATAAATTTAATATAATTGCATAATGAAAAGCAGTAGCGTAACTAGAGGAAGAGGATCTGAAGGGTTAATTGGCCCCCTATCTGGAAATTAAAAATTCTTTATTTTAATAAATACCAGAATATTTTTAAAAATTTCAAAAAATGTTGTTGGGCATGAACAAAAATGAAGGAAATTAGTCTTAATATTATGATGATAAAAAGATTTGTTAATCCCCATTGAACAATTATTGTTGCGCCAGTGATGAAAGGAAAGAAAGTTAAATAAAATTTTAAGTAGCGCCTAATATTAATACATTGACTTTGTAAGGCAGGAAGCGGAAAATTTAAATTGGAAAATGAGACGAATTTATTCTGAATAATTATGATTATAGGGTGCCGTCCGTTTTCACTGCAGTATTTAACGTGTTAATAATTCTTATTAAAGTGTGCCGTACCATGTACGGACATTTCTACTGTGGCAGTCAACGCGTTAAGTCTACTGTTCTACTTATACGCTTTCATTCTATGATATGTACTTGAAACAGGTTATATTAATCTGTTATACTTTTTAAAATTTTCAAACGATTTATTTTTAAAAGCGAAAAATTTAAATTCATTGAATATTAAGAAGAATATTAATGTTATTCTTATAGAGGGAGGGGGTTAAACAATTTTTGTTCATACCGTATTAGCATTACTATAATATTATATTTGTCAAATTTATCAGTTTTGTACTTTCAAATTTTTCTATATCTAATAAGAATTATCTAATAAAAAATTATTTTTGAGAGCTGCATTTAATACACGCTTGGAAATTACTAATTTTTAAATTGCAATTTGCGTCTAATAGAATTGATAGAAATAACGCGAAAAGTAGTGTTAAAAGTTAAATATTAAAATCACGAATATGTGACAACGGTCATTAAAGCGTTAAGTTTATTTTTCTTTATTTCGGTATTTATTGAAAAAAGGCTTTAATTTTTTAATAATGGGCTTAATTAACCTTTCTGCCCTCCCCTAGTTGTACTACTGTCTTATGGAAACTTAGTTTTCATTGCGAGTCACATAGAGTCAAGAATAATAGAGTTAATTTAACATTAAAAAATTGTTGTTGCATAAGTGTGTGTAATGAAAAATAATTTATATGAAACATATAGGAACCTATATAGTGGTACAAAAATTGCAGTAATATAAGAAAACACAATAAGATACATAAAAGATACATAAGACATAAAAGCAGAAGACAACAATAGATAATTTTCAGTCATTAAATTAATGTAATTACTTAAATCATCACATTTTGGTATAATTTAGAATCCGAAGAAATGTTAGCAATTTAATAAAAAAATTGGTATACCATTTACAATAAATCATCAAAACATGTTTACCGTTGTTATTTTAGTGCATGCTGAAAGGGTTAATAAATATTATTACATGGTAGATATACTTTCCATCTCCAAAGCAAACATTGCTGTTAGTGATCCACAAGATGAACGATAGGAAGGTTAAAATAGTTGTTTGACACGTGTTTTAGCTTCTCCCTTTCAACGTTTAAAGGATGCCGCTGTCTGTTTACTTTACTACCCTTTATGTTGACACCTGATACCTCTGTAGGTCAGTGACTGTAGCGTTCCTTGACGATGGCGCTTCTTTATCACCAAGGTCTCTATGATTCTATTCCACTGTAAGCAAGAAATAAGGCCACCTGGTAATTGAAAACCACCAAAGTTTGCAAAATTCTAACAGTTTATCCAGAAAGAACAGTAATATACAATATGGCTCGTTTAACCCTTTAACAGCAAAGCGTGGGTCAATCGCTAGCTAACAAGGATATTAACTTAAAATTAAATGTACAATTTTTAAACGAAAGAGTTTCATATATTGGAAGTATAATTTTTAAAGGAATAATTTAGAAAATGGAAATAATATTAAATACAAAATTAAGTTAGAATTGCGGTTCTCTCCATGATCCATAGTCTCGACGCTTTCTCCATTGTCCGCCCTCTTGGAACTTTCTCCATGGTCCACCTTCTTGGGGTTCTCTACATACTCCGTCGTCCAAGGGTTACAACTTATTAGCTTGTTAAGAAAGTTTGTTACTATGAAGAACCCAAATATCTTTGCGTTATTTGAAGGTACAAGGCATTAGATATTGGAATCTTAGATCCATAAAATTTTTGAATTCTGAAATCTTGGAATTTTTTGAATTTTTTGAATTCTGAAGTTCTGAAATCTTGCAGCTTTTGAATTCTGAGATCTTGGAACTTTTGAATTCTGGAATTCTGAAATTTTTGAATTCTAAAATCTTGGAATTCTGAAATCTTGGAATTTTTGAATTCTAGAATCTTGGAATTCTGGAATCTAGAATTTTGAAATCTTGTAACTTCAAAATTTACAAATCTCGGAATTCTGGGATTTTAGAATTTTGAAATTGTGGAATTTCGTAACTTTAAGATCTTAGAATCCTAGAATCTCAGGGGAGGGGGGAGCCGTCCCTCATCCGTGACACTACCCTAATCACGCCAATGATTAATTAAGAAATGACGAATACTTCTGTCACTAATTGTATATAAATTCAAAGATATCGTGGATGTTATGGTGGCAGATAGTAGGTCGTTGCGTGAGGTCGATTCGAAGGTGTTTTAAATAGGTCATTGATTGACCTATCCCTAGGCGGAACCGTGTTCCCACCACCACCATTACTACCACCACATAGAACACGAATTTCAGCTTGCTCTTTCTTCGTTCGTTACAGCTGGGCGTGTATGTGTGTAGGTGTCTGTTTGTGCGCGAAATTGCGGAGTGTGGAGGATGCACGTGGTCGACGGACAAAGTTTAGTCAGCCAGCATCGGAGCAACAAGCGTCGCTAGAAAGATTCCCATTGTGTGTGGCGCACAATGGACGACTGGAACTACTGCGAATGCAGGCCAAGCATTTCGCAATTCTCCGCCGCTTTTATCCCTCTCTCGTTTGCCCGTAGAAATTGAACAAACGTTCTCTTGTACCTGTACCTTTCCCTTCGACGAACACTTATCTGACCCAGTAAGAATTCCTTACGTATCTCTGGCGATTGCTTCTTCCCTTTGATCGTTCTTTTTTCTTTTTTTTTTGAACACAGTATCCTAGATGAGAGACCGTTTGATTGACAATGGTTTTTTGATGAAATTTTGTTATACAGGGTTTATCAAGATAAGTGACGTTTTAATTATTATCCCTGTAGATGGCTTCCGGGACCATTATTTTATTTAAGCACCATTTTATTGAACTGACGTCGGTTATTGGTGACTGACACCAGTGATGGGCAGATTAAGTGGTCGATGGAAAGCTCACGGGCATCGATGGGCACGGTGCGTGCAGGGATGAGGGGTGTGAGAGACATGTGGGAAATATCGAATTTTCAAATTTAGTAATTTTGTAATTTAGAATTTTGGAAGTTTGGAAATTTAGAAATATAGAAATTGGGTAATTTGGAAATATAAAAATTTATAAATATCAAAGTTTCCATCTTCCAAATTTAGAAAGATCAAATTTTCAAATTTACATATTTACAAATTAGCAAATATATAAATACCAAATTTTATAATTTTCTGAATTCAAAATTTTGAAATTAAGATATTTGGGGATTTGGGAATTCTAAAATCTTGAAATTAAAATCTAAGATTTCTAAAATTTGGCAATTTGAAAATTTTAGAATTTTAGAATATTACAACCTTTGAAATTTAAAGTGATGAGTGGGTAGTCCATAATTTATTATATGTATACTAGTAAAATATAAAGTAGAAAGCTGTTGAAAGCTTGAATTTGAAAATTAAATACGTTCACCGTGGCAATTAACATGTTAACATCGTCAATCACCGGTGACCCCCACAGCATTCAACGAGTTAATTATGCAAGGTAACAAGTGGAAAGATTAAATTGAAAAATGGAATGACTGTATCCTGAATAATTACAATTATAACGTGTTGTATTATACACGGTCGTTTTCACTCCGCTATTTAATGCTACTTAACGTTAATACTAATAGCCAAAGTGGAAATGACCATGACCATGACCAACACATTGTAATAAAAGTTTGTTTAAACGTAAATGTGTTATTTTTCAATACAATTTTTTAATCTTTTGTATCGTCATGTTAACACTAGAAGTTCCTAACGCTAATGTAACTATCGTGTGAAGATAAAACCTAATCAATAAAACCACTTTGATCAAGAAAAATGACCGAGGGAAATGATAAAATGATACGGAAAGCAATAATACTAAATGAATTAAAGTGTTTTTCTAAGTATATACAATACATACTAAATATGTAGGACATTATAGCTTTGAATAAAAGGTAAAAAATATATGAAACTCCAAAGATTTCAAAATATCTTAAAAGATGAGAAAATTATAAATAAAACATTTTATTATAGGTGATAAAATGTAAAATAAAGAAATATTACAGAATTCAGTGATATATTAACATTAATCTTGAGTGAATTTTAAAATCTTTGAATCTTAGAATTTTGAAATCTTAAAACTTTGAATTCCTAGAATTTTTGAATCTCAGAATTATGGTACCTTAGAATTTTGAAATGTTGGAATTTTTGAATCCTAGAATTTTGGAAATGCAAAAGATTGAAATTTTAGAATTATGGAGCTTTAGAATTTTGGAATCTCAGAATTATGGTACCTTAGAATTTATAAATCTTGGAATTTTAGATTCTTAGAATTTTGGAAACGCAAAAGTTTGGAATTTTAGAATTATGGAGCCTTAGAATTTTGGAATCATAGAGGTTTTGAATCATAGAATTTTGAAAACGCAAAAGTTTGGAATTTTAGAATTTTAGAATCATAGTTTTGAAATCTTCCAATTTTTGAATTTTTGTATTTGCATTGCATATTGAACTTCGATCTAAATATTTATTCTCATTAAATTAAGATTTTATAAAAAGGAAGCCAGTTCGCATTTTCGAGCCCATCTTGATCGATACCTAATTACTTCAGTGTATTTACCATAGTTACTGCAGATATAGCAAGTTTTATTATTTCAACAATATTCTATTTCAGTGGTAGTCCGTATAAAAGTCTTGATTCTTACCATTCCGTTGAAAATTTTCCTCTTACTACTTCTTTTCACTCACTAGCAAGGGATTCGGCTAATTGAAACAAACAGTCTCATTCTGATATATGCACATATTTTCACTTACTGTTTCTTTGTACAGTATCCAGAATTTATTTATTTATTGCGGCTAGATTTAAAATACTATTATGTAGGAATATACTCAGCCATGTTTATTTATTTTTACAGGGTGTATAAATCTTTAAATGCATTTGGTATTCTAAGAAAGTCGTAGAAGTACTTGGAAATTTTGGAAGGAATTTTTATCAAGGGTTAAAATAATTAAGTACACTACTAAATTAAAGAAAGTTTATAAAAAAGAAAGAGGAAAACAGAAAAGCATTTGTAAAATTAGGTTTTCGTATATTTTAATAAAATTCAGGAAATTTCAGGGAATAAAATTATAAAGAAATGTTAAACAAGTCAATTTAAACTATAATTGTTTTATCCAATTATAAGAAAACAAATGCAGCTGCAAATCATATATTTATCTATTTCTTTTATTTTTTTATGGTTTCGACTTACATATATTACAGCGTTTTAGGTATTTATTATTATTTTCTATGAAAAATTTTTAAAATTAGTCATAGGTCGAAATTAAAATTTAGTTATAAATTACAGAATTACTGTACGTTACTCTTGTTAATGCTAGTAGTATTTTAAACCGTCTATCTTTCTTTTTATCTGTACATGGTTGTAAAATTCCAGCGTAGACCAATTAAAGTGTTAATAAGAAGTTGCTCTCAGGAGAGATGAGAGTTAAATACCATAGAATTTACTTTGATAATAATAGGACAGTGAATAATGTGGTTTTAGTCTCCTGCATTTTAGCATATTTCTTTTGACTTTAATGAGAATTTGATGGTAAAAGGACTGAATTATTTAAACAGTTTTTCAAAAATTACTTTAAATCGTTATTTGTTGTTAATGGAATTGTAGTTTTATTACATAAGAGGAAAAATGAATTCATAATAAATAATTTAAGTATAAAACAATAGAATATAGAGAGATGTTTCAAAAACAGTTTGAAAAATTCAATTTTTATTCCATCTGATTATTTGTCAGAAGAACAAATTTTTTACTATTGGTTTTAGAAAAATTAATCGTTTAAGAATTACTTCAAAGAATACTTGGGATGTTTTGGGATACTTCATATACTTTCAAATTATGTTATGATAAAATCAGTTTGAAAAATTCTACTAAACATATGGCATCAGAATATATATATCAACAAAATTCTACTAAAAATAATTAGGATTGCACTAGAATGCAGCAGGAACATGAAAATAGAATATTATAATGAAAAGGAATCAAAATTCCAATAATATCTGATGAAAATATGAAATTAGAGTATTCAAATGAAATTCATTAAAACAACTAGGATTCCACTAAAGCGCAACATAAGTGCAATAATAATAATTAAAAAAATGCATTCACCATTTTTTGACGTAGTGAATAGAAGGTTCAAAACTGGGCCATGGAAAGTGGGGCCCAGGGCTGTAGGCTCCCTCTTAAACCTCCCCTTGATCCGGTGCTTAATAGATATGTAGATAATATACAATTTAAAAAAAAGAATAAACATTTGAATAATATAATACTGGAAGTATAAAAATGGTAACATTCCTGCAAAAGAAATTAGATTTTCAATACAATCTAGTAGATATGTAGATCAATGTAAATTTTACATTTTTGCAAATTAGATTAAAATTTTAATGATACATAAGAAAAATATAGAAAATTCACAATTTTTGCAAAATGAATTAATTATTCAATGTACCTTGTAGAAACATAAGACAATCTAATGTTTAGTGAAAAAAGACATAGGTATTATTATATTCTTTTTAAATTTTGAATTTATTATAAAATATAGAATCATAGTCGTACAAATTTGATATACGTCATAGTATTCGTTTTTATAACGCATCGTTGTTACAATCTCGTTTTATATGGAGCGTGAATGGACATTGCGTGACGTCTGCGTAATCGTTCAGCTGTACTACTTTACTGTCTGATAAATGATTCACTCGTATTATTGCTACTAGCCGTCACAAACACGCCTGAAATTATGTTGACGTTTCTCTTCATTCTGCTTTGATACTAGGTCATCCCGTAAGTGATGTTGTCTCAGTAAATCAATGATGCATTCTTGTTGGTTTTAATAATTAATATATAGGGTGTTTCTAACAAATACAAACGAATAACTGCAATTTTGTCCATTTTTATTTTGTCAAAAAAATAGACTTTAAATATAATGTTTTAATCCTTAATGACCCAAATTTTCTATGTTTGGAAAAATAAACCATAGAGTACTTTTAGAGGCACTTAGATGTATTTACTTCTAAATCAGTAGTTCCTAAAGTGGGCAATACCGCCCCCTTGTGGGCACTGGAACGATTCATGAGGGGTGGTAACAGCCTCAGGTGCAACTAGGGTTGTAAATTTGTCACTGCATCTTTCTGTTTCTTCGCTTAAAGGAGATAAATATTCAGGGGACACTGAGTAGGAGAGAACGAACTTATCGCGATCACTTATGGCAAATTATTAATATCTTTATTTGAAACTGATATTTTTTCAAACTTTTTAAGTACAAGTGAAGTATAAGTTTTTAATTTCAAGGGAAATCATCGAAGACATTACAAAGAGTTACATAAGGAACAGTGTAAGATTTTGAAAATGAAGAGTATGAAATACAAAATTAAATTAAAATTGCGGCTTTCTTCCTGGTCCGCCGTTTTATTTAACACGTTAAAATAGATACGCGCTACCACCTTATAATTAACAATAACGGGAAAAGATTTTTTCGTCCCCCCTCTCCCGGGCTAATTGTTTAATAATAGTACATGCCTATAAAAATTTTCTGTATTGTTTATTACGCGTTTTTTGAAATTGGGTTTAAGTGTCCTTGGATACTTGTCACCCTGGGTGGCAGCTCCAACTCACCCCCTTCCAAGATCGAATTAAAATTTCTGGGACTTAGGGCTATTAAACCTTCAGGGGCCCTATTGGTTGATAAACTTGATCCAAGAATTGATATTTATTTTAAATAAAATTAAATAATATTTAATCGTAAATGGAAGGCTTATAACGAAGCCTCCTGCGAAGTGGGGCCTGGGGCTGTGACCCTCTTAGACCTCCCCTTAATCCGCGCTGTCCCCTTCCCAAAGCCGGTACTGCATAGGGGGCTAATTGTTATATGTTTGAAAACATTGCACTATTGTACATATAGTTCATACCGTTAAACTGTCATGTTTGAGCCAACGTCGTTTAGAATCTTCGAAAACATCGATTTTCTATATCTAAAGTGTTCAATTGAAAAATGTTTTTATCTGATTCTATTTTCCCTTTGTTGATTTTTGAAATGGTTAGTGATAGAATAAAGTTTATTGATATGAAAAGGTTTGTTTTTTTACGATTACAGTTTTTTTATAAGTGCAATGATGTACGTATAAATTGCAACTGTACTCATTTTTAAATAGAACTGCATGTTATATTTTAAGATTGTTACTTAATGAATCTTATTAAATGGATAGTTTAAATAAATTAATAATCATGATATTGGTTAATTCTAATGAATATCTAATTTCATATAATTAATACTTAATTAGTGTAATTAACATCCTTCAATAATTATTGAAAGACAAAAATTAATATTCTGAATATCTAATTATTAAAAATTAAAAATAAAGAATTTAAATTAAAAATTTATTTAAAATTATTTTTATTTTGATTTATATTAAGAATAGCTAAAAATGATTCTTTAATGTCAAAAACAAACATTTTTGCAATTTAAAAAGAAATGAAAACTTCATTATTTCCAAAGCGATTTTTGTTGTATAGTAGACTCTCGGTATATTGCCACGGAGCTTAAGGGGTGGAAAATTTTTCAAGCTTCCAAATGTTCAGTTGGAAAGGAAACGATGCATAGATAAAAGGCACTAGTATGCTTGAAAATCCGTGTGAAAATCAAATCACTCATGTGGTAATATAACGAGAGTCTACTGTACGCTGATCTGCCTGTGTTGCTGCAGTGGAAGAGAATTTCTTCAGCAACGATAGACGTCTTTGTATTAACATAATACTTTTTACACTCCATCAAACTGTCAGCTGCAAATATCATTTTCATTGAACCCCTTAATCCAGTCATTTTTCAAACAAGAAACAGTTATTTCTCTGTTGGATGGTAATAAGAAGTGACAGAAGAAAAGTTGCTTTTTATCTGCAATGCACGATATTACGATGTATTTTCCTTTTATCGTAAATTTTATTAAAGTAAGACGATGGGATATTATTAAACATTAGTGATAAGAATCTCGTTCGAAAAAAATTAAAGTTATTTTAGTGAGTACACTTTTCAATTCAATTTAATTTTTTTACACATGAAAATGTCAAGGATATTACTTTGGAAAATTCTGCGCAACAAATTACAAGATTCTATATTTATAAAGTCAACCATTAGTACAAATTTGAAATTCAAAGTGAGATATTTTGCATGAAATATTTAAAATATTTCCTCAAGTTATTAATTTTTGTAATATTATGAAGAATCGGATTATGTAAAAAAGGGGTAGTTTTATTTAAAAAAAAATATAAAAATATTCTATTGAAATATCATCATCTGTCTTACTTAAATAATTATCGTTTTATCACAAACTGCCTATTTCTAGAGAAATAGAAATAATTGAAAAGGTATTGATCAGGGTATTTTATAAATCGGTTCATTACCAATAAGGGAACGAGCAAAAGACAATGAACGGAGCAACTTACCATGATGTCGCAACACTTATAGGTGTTTCGTTTCATCGATATTGTTGAATGTAGAGCCTGGTGACCTGATTTCCTCCTTTTTCTCGCCCCTGGTAGCTGAACTCTATTACAAATGGGTGAAAAATAATCGAATGACCGAAGTGTCGAGGAGGCAATCTTCGACAGCCTCGAATGTCGTCCGGAAGTAGCAGTCGATCGAAACAATTTGCCCAGCCGCTTCGGCTGGCTGATTGTCTATTAAGCGTCCCGTAAATGAGATTCGAAGCATCGATGAGAAACAGGGTGACAGAGGTGACCGATGGATCGTTAGATAGGCGGAAGTAATCGATGACACGCGTTCAACTTACTATACGACGTCTTGTTCCAACTAAGCCTTGAAAAATTTCAATACTCGAGTAATTCGGGTAATTTCGAATACGGATTTGAAATTCAAATCATTCGAGTACTCGAATATTCATCGGCAGAATCAAAGGCAAGCTACGTGGTACGATAAATATGCGAGAGAGGATTTATTGCATTTCAATATTCGAATATTTGAATTATTCGAATTACTCGAAAAAATTGAATATTTGAATATACATCGACAAAATTAAAGGCAAATCATGGTTCTCGATAAATACACGTGAGAGGATTTATTGTATTCAAGTATTCAAATATTTGAATTATCCGAATCATCTGAATTATTCGAAAATTTGAATACTCATCAGGTGAATTAAAGGCAAACCACGGTGCTCGATAAATACACATGAGAAGGTTTAGGCTATTCAAGTATTCAATTAATTGAATTATCTGAATTATTCGAATATTTGAATATTCATCGGCAAAATTAAAGGCAAACCATGGTTCTCGATAAATACACGTGAGAGGATTTATTGTATTCAAGTATTCAAATATTTGAATTATCCGAATCATCTAAATTATTCGAATATTTAAATACTCATCAGGAGAATTAAAGGGACCACGGTGCTCGATAAATACACGCGAGGGGATTTATTGCATTCAAGTAGTCAAATATTCGAATTACTCGAATCTTCTAAATTATTCAAATATTTGAATACTTATCCATAGGATCAAAGGCAAACCACGAGTCTCGATAAGTACATTTGAAAGGACTTACTGTGTTCGAATATTTAAATTATCCATAGTATTGGAATTATTCGAATTCTGAACTTGAATCTATTAGTATTCGAATTTTTATTCTATTTCATATTTTAAAAATATAAATCTATTTTATTGCTATCGAGTGTGATATTTGACCAATTCTTCATAAACATTTTTTTTAACCCTGAACTTTCTTTGTTATACAGTATGAATTGGAAAGCAATTTTTTTTCTCACATTGGTGTTCATTTCTTACGATTGGATATACATATGCACGTAGAGGAAGCGGAATTTTTCGAGATTACAGGAACATACGGTATAAGGAGGAATAAAGGAAAGTAAGTCAATGTAAAGGTGGATTTTCACGGAGATTTAGGTCTCCAGGCTCACGGAGTTCGTTGGATCGATCGGCCATATCGCGAGAACAGTAAATTCGAAAGGAGTTATAAACTCTGATTGACGTCCCTGACATTTTCCTCGGCTTTGTACCGCGCATCTTGACGAGAGACCGTACAACAACTAATTTTCGTATTTTCACAGATGTGAAATGAAATTCTTCAAAGATTTAATGAAAAATATATAAAAATAATTTGATTTTCTTATTTCTTGACGATTCTATTCAGTACCATGTAAAAAATAATTCATTTTTGCAAATTATTTGTAGGAACTAAATTAGTAGAAAAAAGGATGGTATTATATTTCTCTTCCTAGTAATTTAGCCTCTTTGGCAATTTTCATATTATAACAAAAGCTTCTCGCAATAAAATTCAGTTAAACTGTTTTCTTTTCAGATTACTTTATTAGTTCAGGTGCATCTTAAGTAAACTTTAAAGCAGTTTAAATTATGAATCAGCTTTTAAGGAGAAATATAATACTGGGGCGTCATATTGTTCCTCTTTTTTTCTCATTTATACTTTCATGCTTCACCTATAAGTTTTGAACTCATATCTGAATACCAATTTGAAACAGCAAATATAGTCAAGATTAATCTTCCCTATCAATGTAAAAGTAAAAAAGTTTAATTATATCTTTTTTATCTTAGAATTTTTTAATACATGAATAGCCAAATTACAGAGATTAACTGTTTGTATTTAATAACATTAATAAAAAAGAGGGCATATGTAATAGCACGATACCACCATTAATGAATTTATAATATATGTTTGAAATTACAAGAAGGAAATTATGTTTGTTGAAATTGTCTTAAGTGATTTATGTCAAAACAAGTTATTTAGTTCTACCCTTTTGGCTAACAATGAATACTATCTGAATTTTCTTTTCAGATAGAATTCTTGATATCCTTTCTAATTGAAGCTTCTATCACCCCTTTTATCTTATTAATTATAATAATTCTAATTTACATAATTCATATCTGTTCACAAAGAGATATTGATAACTGATATGATAGAATATGTCGTTTTTCAATTAATTCTTCGCATATGTTATACATATGTTACACAAAACAATATTTTATGAAGTTCTTGTATTCTTAAAATAAATTTTGTTTTATACAATATCGAAATTGTAGTGTTATACAATTTTTCTTTATATAAATTCCAAAAATAATACCTTTCGAAATTAAAAAAGAACTATGTAGAGAAGCTATGTATGTATGATAAAATAATTTTATCATTTGAAAAAAATTATTTAAATGTAAGACCTGTTTAATTTTGGATTACAACATGAAGGGGTGAAGATTTTTCATTTAAAAAAAAATACCCAGGATTCTGCAATAATGGAATAATGAAATTAGTTAACTGTTAATAAGAGTTTAAAGAATTACATAAAAATTATTTTGATTACATATGTATATACGTACTATACTTATTTTGAAAAATGTTATACACTTTCAAAAATTTATTTCACAAAACATCAACCTAATATATTGTTAAGAGTATCGCTTTCTTCTTCGTACAGTCTCTGTTAGATTCAGGTTACTCAGACCCTTATCCAATCCCTTCGATTCGTTTATCCACACACGTATCTTCCTGGGTTACGTATTGGCAGAATCATCCTGGATAAAGACACTGGCCTGAATGTTTGCAGGTGTGAAGGATAAAAGTTATCGATGTCAGTGTTCTCGGCGAAAGTGTTACAAATCCAGCGTGTTTCCCTCTTTGTGTTAACAGTTCACGAGGCTATAAAATGTCGAGATTATAGAGTAGGATAGACGTACTTCTGCCAACGTATTTCTTACCAATCTTTTTAGATTTGAATATATAATTTGCTGATTATTTTATCAAATGCAAAATGCATTTAACACATTGAATTAGTAGCATAACTAGGGAGAAAGGGGTTAAAAGTGTCAGTTGATTCTTTATTAACAACTAAAAACCTGTTTTTTTTTTTTTATTAAATACCAGAATATTTTTAGACATTTTAAAAAAGATTGGAAATAAACAGAAATGAAGAATATTAATGAGATATTAAAAAAATTTATTTACAATTATGGTTGCATTAAATGTATTAAATGTTGCAATGAAAGTGGCCATCTGTAAGACATATTATAATACTAATTATTAATATAATGGGTTAATTTTCAAATTTAATCTTTTAACTTGTTACTTTACATTATTTTCTGAAAATAACAGGGATGGTATGTTATGTGAGATGCTCAAATTTTATGTATCATGGTAAGGTCAAATTTGACCTTGTCAAAATTAAATCTCTAAGTTTTATACTGAAACGTGCATAGCAGTATAGACTATTTAAAGAATTATTTATTACTATTTAATGTAAGAAACACTTCAACCCTTCTTTGCATGATTTCTTTTTTAAATCTGAAAAGAAATAGATATAGTTAAAATATTTTTCAGTATTATATAAAACAAAATTAATAATTACAAATAATTAAAAAATACAAGGATTTCGTAGCATATTGTTTTATGTAGCAATAGAATATAACGAAGAGTTAACAAATATATAAAAATAAAAATAAATTAAGGATTAATTTTTATCTGGACAATTAGAGTTATTTGTGATCTATAAATGTAAATATGAGATTTTGATAAAGAGTAGATACAGTTTGATCACAGGATAAATTTTTAAAAATACTCAGAACTTTTCGATAAGTTAGTGAATTATATTCAGAATGAAATAAATGAAAATTGGGTGCCTGAATTCATCGGTTTCACCTTGACCGAACAAGGGTTGAGCACCTCGAACAGCGCGTGTAAGACATTTACCCTCTGTCATATTTTGTCATCCGCTTAAGCGTTTCAAAAAACACACCACCCTTCTTTTTGTGGACTATAATATATCCTATTGTTCTAATGCTTGATCCTGTTTTATTAGGTCATCCTTTATATTCGTGTCGTTTTTCACGCTCATATTGACAATAAAATATTGAATTTATGTTTGGAGTTATTGTTATTTTTTGAGTGAAAATAATATGGCACAAAGTTTTTTGCTTTTTGTCAAAATATTATATAATTTATAGAAACTTATTTCTCACAATTTTTATTGCCTAGGTACGTGTTTGTAGAAACAAATCTATCTGTTAATTTGAAATAAATTGAATGAAATATTTCAGAAAAGTGATTCCCAAAAATTGTTGCGAAATTCATTAACAAAAATTTTATGAACACTTATCAGATTTGTTCAAAAGTTTGTTCTTATGGTAACGTCCTACCAGATGGGTAAATTGATGTTGCCGTTAATTTGTAGAAAAAAGTGATCCAGTAATGGAAAATATGAAAAGGGTTGAAAGAAAATGAGAAGGCGGCTCCCGCTACTTACTCATGTCACCGTTGGCTGTCATCGCTGCCCCGAGGTTTATCTTCGGGCCATACCGTGACACCCTAAACCTCCAAAGTATTTCAGGGATAGACCTGAGTTAGACTTTCTTTAGTTAGATTATCCAAACTTGTGAACAGCTAACTTCGACGCCCCTTTGTCCAGAATTAGCATAGAAATTCTGTCTTCTCAAATACAGTAGATTCTCGTTATATTACCACGTGATTTGACTATCACATAGATTTCCAATTATACCAGTACGTCTATCAAAATGAGAGTTTGGAAGCTTGCAAAATTTTCCACTTTTACTGCCCCATTTATAGCAATATAACGAAAGTCTTGATTTTAGTACTTTAATTATTTATCAGTTACAATTTTAAATATTATATACTTGAAAGCAAAACCATCTATGACAATAATTATATTAATAGTTTATATTAATAATTAAAGTTATTGTAATTTTTTAGAAATAAATCTTCCATTTTTTTTAAGCTATATTAATTCGTCAATTTGATATACAGAGTGAGTCACGAAAAACAGAACACCTAAATATCTCTGTTAATGAAGATAAAAAAAATGTTAGAGAGGAAAGTTATACTGTTTAAGAGGGCAAATATAAGGGGGGATAATAAACAAAAAGTATGTTTTCACGGTGTTTTGGAGGTCATTGTTGGTTTTTTGAATGGAACTATATATTTTTGACTTCATTGCGCAGTAGCTAATTTCAAGACGAATATAATGGTATAGGATACTATGACCTTGAAATTACTTCCAGAAGACCTTGAAAAAAATATCAATCAACAGATTTTTTTTATATTATCATATTTTCTCCCTTGTTCCCATCGAATATTTTTTCCTGTCTTATTAACAGGATTTTCGAGATTCACCCTATATAGATTAATAATATTACCTATTAGAAAAACCTATTAGGACCGGATTAACATTTCTAGGGCCCCAGGGCTACCAAACCTCCGAGGACCCCCTTGATAAACTTGGCCCAAAAATTGAAATTTATTCTAAATAAAATTGAATAACATTTACTCTCAAAGAAAAAGGGTAACAGTAAAAAAAATTTGACATAGGGAATAGAAAACTTATAACGACGCCCGATGCAAAGTGGGGGCCCGATATTATAGCCCCTCTCAGACTTTTCCCATAATCCGTCGCTGATAAAGGGTTAAACGCATAGCGATTCTTCTGTCACTCGCGATTACAGTGGACATTAGTATCCACAGGTCGTTTTCACGGACGACAAAAGACTTAAGAACAAAGGGTTCCAGGAAACAATTGCTGCCCGAGGAATCACCTCTTTTTTACAGTCTGTGTGTTCCTACTACCCGTCTGTCCAAATTTACTTTTCTCCGACTTGGTTCAACCGAAATGTACATAATTCACCGTGTGCACGTTCAATTATAAATAACGTCGTCGACTCGTGACATCCCGGTTGGTTTGACCGAATTTTTGCATTGTGCAACCCTCTGTGTTTGATGTCGCTCGGTAGGCTTTTGTTCCAGTTTGTTTTCCGGCTGCGTTGCTTCGCCGCGTACACAGAGACAGAGGGGGCTTCGGCAAACTGTTGCTCGCGTTTTTATTCGAGCATTGTGACATCCGCGATTTAACAAACCTTTTCGCAAGGTCTGCAGCCGTTAGCTTTTGCATCCGAGACGCGTGGCAAGATTCGAGGGTTACACGGAGGAGAGAGAGCCTGGCGGAGGCCGGCAGTTTATTGATCGGACACACTCCGCATGTTTGTGGAAAGTAGATAACGCGGCAGGTTTCTCGCGATTTGTTCGAGCAAACTTCTCGTCCAGTTCCGTTTGACCTTCGTTTTAAATCAGCTGCCTCGTAAATCCGACTGTGAAAACTAACTATGACGACGCTATCCGACGAATTAATGAGCTGTAGATAATTTATTAGCTCGTTTCAGAAGGAGCTGCGCATTTTCTTCGCTTGCTTTCTCACTCGTTCCAACGCTGTTTCCAGTATGCGTGTTCCGTCTTCATAAATTCTTAACACTTCAAGAGTGGTCGCTGAGTCAATCGTGACCGGAACCATGAAACGCGTATGTACCCTCGATTGCAATCTAGGCTTTCTCTAGTGAAGAAATTTTGATTCGGAGGGAATTTAGAAAAAACCTAACTTAGATGTGCATTACATAAAGGTCCTTTGTTCAAAAGTTTGAATACCTATTATTTTAGGTAATCTAGTTTCGTAGTTATAGATATGTGTCAAGATTGACCCAATTGCAGTTCGGAGATTAGTATTTGAAAATTTTGTATTTGAATATTATTGAGTATTTATGAACAACCCTTAGGTTATAGAATGGTTGTCAATTTTATAAATATAAATATAAATGGTTTTAAAATTTTAAAATATAGAAGTATAGAGATATAGAGATATAGAGATATAGAGATATAGAGATATAGAGATATAGAGATATAGAGATATAGAGATATAGAGATATAGAAATATAGAAATTTGGCAATCTAAAAGTATAGAGATTTTAAATTTCCTGAAAATCTGTCATTCTATACTTTAAAAAAATCTTATTTTACTGAACACAATCATGTTAAGTAATATTCCATTTCATAGATGGAACACTTAATTCAATTTCGATGGAACATTTGAATATTTGGCCAATTGAATGGTGTCGTGCAATCAAACATCGGTACTTATGTTGTTAACCTCTCGTTGGCAATTAATGTCGAAGCTGATGGATCGGTACCACGACGATGTACACTCTCCTGTTATTAGAGGCGAAGGACAGTTGATCGAGTTATACGTGTAAAGAACCAATAGAATCGATAACTCCTATTGCAGACAGAATTGGGAGCAATTCGGCTAAAATTCAATAATCACTGCTATTTTAACTGTTCGGTACTTATGGATAATTGGTTATTAGGAAGAGATCATTTCTGAAGATAATTGCAAATTGTAATTAGTTTGTAGGAAGATTACTTTTATTAATCATAATTGTACGTATATTTCTTAATTATAAATTACTTAGTATTATAATATAAGAGATGGGATGGTAACACAAACACTGTCGTGAGTATAGTTTTAATTGCCATACACAAAACAGGCTGCGAGGAGAAGAAAATAGTTCCAAGGTCGTGGACGAATTTTGAAAAAAAAAAAGAAAAAAAATACAGGAATTATTATATTATGAGATGTGAAAGACTGAACGCATAATTATTAGTTTCAATATTAATAAACTGTTATTTCACATAAATGTTAAAGTAATAAGTACTAGTTACACATTTAATTTAGTACGTGTTTACAAGTACAACTCACGCAAGGAATTATGGATAGCCTTTCCTGCAAGTAGACGAGATTGAGAATCCCTCTCCACTGGACAGTTACTATGAGTTTTACTATCCAGTGGACACGCACCCTAAGTGTAGCAGGAGAAGCTTCCCACCAGTTGCCTTGGTTTCTGGGGAACCTAGGAACCTCAGGAGGGCTTAGGGAAAGCCTAATCTATATAAAAGCTCCTATCCTAGCACATAAAGAGCATGGACAAAAGAAACTAAGGGAAGCCTAAACTTCATACGACTATACACTTGGGTGCAACGTAGGCTTTCTTTAATTAAGGGGGGTAACTTGATTATGGTTTCTTTGGGAACCTTTTGGTCGTCCCTGCAATCTCCCCAAACTAAAGGTCAATAGTGAGAGACTCCTCTTTTTATGCTTACTCTTAGTCAAAGGAAGCCTTCGTTGCATTTGAGTATCAAGCAACACTAGTCTTACCTATGGAAAGAGAAGGGATCAGGGAAGAAAGCATCAGCAGTGGAAAGCCCTACTAGTGAAAGGTCTTACTAGTAAAACGCCCCACTAGTGGAAGGTCTCCACCACTGAAAGGCTCCACTAATTGAAGACCAGACAGCCTCACTAACCACTAGTGACTAGTGGAAGGCCCCACTAGTAGACAGCCTCACTAGCCACTAGTGACTAGAGGAAGCTTCCACTAGTAGAAAACCCTACCAGTGGGAAGCCCTAAGTGGAAGGCTGCATTAGTGAAAGGCCCCACCAGTGGAAGGCCCTACCAATGGAAGCCCCCACCAGTGGAAACCCCCACCAGTGGAAGCCCCCACCAGTGGAAGGTCCTACCAGTGGAAGCCCCCACCAGTGGAAGCCCCCACCAACGAAAACCCCAGCAGTGAAGGGCCCCACTAATGGAAGGTCTCACTAGTAGACAGCTCCAGTGGTGGAAGGTTCCACTAGTAGGAACCCCCACCAATAGAAGATCCCACCAGTAAAGGGCTCCACCAATCGAAGATCTGACTAGTAGACAGCTCCTACTACTGGAAGGTCTCATTAGTAGAAATCCCCGCTACTGAAAGGCCCCCACCACTAAAAGATTCCACTAGTGAAGGGCCCCACGGGTAGAAAAGGCTACCGTGCTCAGTAATGTACACTAAATATAACACCATGTATAAAAACAGCTTTCTTACAATAGGATTATTATATCAAGATTCCTACGAGTTACTCAATCTCTCGTTCAATATTTCAATGATAAATATCTGACGTAAATCACGGACAGTGTCCGCCTACAAATTATTTAGCGGCGTTCCGGATTTTATCAAGATTTATTTTCCAACCGGTAGAACGAATAGCTTCCCCTATGTAACGCGTCAGATCTAATTCATTTGATGTATATATCCGTGAAAGTCAGAGCTGGAAAACTGCCTAGCCTATTGGAAATTTATGTCCGGAGTTCCGTCACATTTCCAATCAGTATTAGTTCTACTTTGGCACTATTTGTTGTAAACATCAAGTATTTATCTTTTCAATTAATTAGTAATTTATCAGATACGTTGAATTATCCCCATAAAAATTGTACATACATATATGTATACTATCGCTAAATAGATGCTAAGGACATTTATTAAATTTCACTTGACAAAATTTATGAAGTCGTTCAGAGAGTAGAGGCTCATAAAATATATGGCTGTCAACAGCAGGAATTGAACCCAAGTCCGCTGACAATTCTATTATTATTTGGGCTTGAAGGTCCTACATTTGATTATCCTGCTGTGCCATTCATCTTTCTCTCACTTGCACCTAGCCTCTTTCACTGCTATATGCTTTTGTTTCGAGATACATCTTTCATATAAAATGAGCTCGTAGGCGTCTATTTTTCTTTTCACTGAAAATCTCACTAATTTTTATTTTTTTTAAGTTACGTCATGGTTATTGTGTACAGACGAGCCATGTGGTTAATGGCGTACATATTTCTTTTTACCTCTGACTAGCATCCAAATTGTAAGAATTCGTGAAAAACAGATGTTTGAATTGTTTTTTAATACAAAAATTTGAAAATTATCAGTATTGTACAATTTTAGTTAGTCTTAATAATAATGGTAAATTTTTCTGGTTTCGGGTATAGTTTATTACTTCGTAGCCATTTACATGTGCTTTGATCATTAAGCTTCTGCATTAGGTGCTCGATAATTCCCCATTAGGAATGGCTGGTGCTTACACGCATTATTCATACACACGTGTGCTTGGCTCTCTTGCCTAGATAGCCAATAAACAGCTGTGTCACATAAACAAATTAATAATTAATAATGAATGTATAATTGTGCCACAGAAACGAAAGTATTATGGAGAAGGCGTGCATGCAATTGATGTTCGAAAATTCTCCGTTTCCTAGAAGTGCCCCTTTCTAGAACCCCTTTCTTTGGACATGGTTTCTTGTAGTAAGCCTCAGGGCTGTTTCCCTACTGTAAAAATATTTCCTTAAGGTTTGTATCTGCTACGTATATCAATTAAATCTCCCACTTTTCGCTCTGTTTATAGTAATTCTTTCTTTCCACGACTTGGAATGTAGTTTAGGGAATTTGGTAAATTCTTCACGGGTTAGTTTATTAATATCTTCTGCGTCTGTCTTTGATCATTTGATTATCCTAAAGGTATACAGTATCGTTCATAAATTTCTGGACACCTCGTGAACTCAGATAAAGTGTTAAATATACAACACTTTTCTAATACAATTTAAAAAGTACGTACACATGAAACTCGAAAATACTTAGGCGATTCTAACATTCTTTTTCGCTTGTAAGTATTTGACAAAGACAGAGGCATTTTTATAGAAAAAAATTAAGCAATATCTTAATTTCATTTTCAAATTTTTTTTTCTTTTTCTGGTTCTTTATGATTAATACAGTAAATTCTGTGTAAACTTTACTCTTTCATTTTTGTCAGAGTTTGGCATTATATCAAATAATTTTTTAACACAAATTTCGACTAAAACGAAGATATTTAAGAATATGAAGTAAATTACTTATTCGAATAAAGTTTTATCTTGAATAATGAAAATAATTTAAAATTCAATTAGTTATTTGAAAATAACAGAAATTTTCAAATAATTTGGTTTTATTCGAGTTTTATATACAAAGATCTGTAAATAAATTATCATTCGAAGCAAAAATCATTTCTGATTTTTAAATATTTTCATTTTATTCAAAATATATATCAAAAGATGATATAATGCCCAACTCTGATTTTGATGTATTTTATGATTATATTAAGAATTATGACTTTTCCTTTGTATACTTCAATGCTATTGTTACATTCTCTTCATTCTTTAGTTAAAATATCGTTAACATTTTTCGAAGTGTATTTCGAATTTTTATACACTTCTCTCATTATTATTTTATATTGTTAATAAACATGTTATCGATTTCAGGTTTATTACTGTTTTGGAATTATTTCTGTTTTGATTGCTATTAGGAATTTTGAAAACTGTTCTCGATTTTCAATTTTATTGATTAAGTTTACAAGCCATAGTTGTAAATTTTTATCCAATGTGTGTTTTTAATCATTTCTGTTAGTTTTTCTGTGATTACACAGCGTTCTGTTTCAAATTGTAAAAAAGTCATAGAGAAAAATTTTACACTGTTTGCTAAGCTGTTTTTTCAGAAGTGCATCGATGCACTTGCAAAATACAAACACACGTGTTTTTTTAATGGAATTGCATATTTATTTTCCGTAGATTGGTTTTTTGGGATACTTTGAATAGAAAGAGTATTAGATTGCAATATTAAAAAAATAAATGTTTAATATAAATATTTAAAAAATGCTTGATAGATATTTACATTAGAATAGTGGAGCCACTTTACATTAATGTTTTCTTTAGAGAATCCTATCATCTTCGATGCTGTAGTATATCATTACATTATAGGTGCTGAATTTTAAACGTTTCCTACTACATCCGCAAAATATTGAAGTTATGGAACGTTTGCTAAGTATAAGCTTTGCATCGTTAGGTAGCTTAGAAGGTTGTTAACAGCATGAAATGAGTTTTGTGTACTCTGTACACAGAGTGATCTGGTAATCCCCTCGAATTACACCCGATTGACAACACGCAGCTCATCTCAAAACTAGGTCTAGCTTACCAGTGATCCTATTTTAGTAAAGGTGCCTTTATCTAAAATACTCCAGAAGTGCACCATAATAAAGAATGATAATAGGGAAATGCATATAGATAATTTCAAAAATTGATACCATTAACAACAGTGAAAAAAAATCATATAAAATATTACAAATTGTTGTGCTTCCTTGTCTAAAGGAAATATTGCAAATTATTCCAAATTATCACAAAGTGTTACAAAATATTACAAATTATTGTATTACAGGAGCGTTTATTTCATTTAACCCTTGGACGGCGGACCATGGAGAGAGCCCCAATTTTCATTTTCTAAATTTTACACGATTCCTTTAAAAATTATTCTTCCAATATATGAAATTTTTTCGTTTTAATCTTAGATTAATATCCTTGCAGATGTTTTGTAAGTTTGAGTCACGATTGACCCAGACTTCGCAGTTCAAGGGTTAAATATCATTTTACCGAATTAATAAGAGCAAACAAATTGGAAGGAATAAATTTTTAATTTTATATAAATTTTCAACAATTATAATTATATCAACAAGTATCAAAACATGCTTATTGCTATTTGAAAAATTTACAAAATCCCTAATTGCAAAGTCCCCTAATCCAAAGATACGACACCCATATTGTCACCTTTTATGAAAACAAAAAGATATAAATAAATAATAGACACTTATAGGCATTCTTAATGAAGCTAGCAGATCTAGCCCATCCCCTAAGAAGAATTCTATTTACGCCAATGCATGGGGCTCGTTTCTAGATATTTTTATAAAAAGATTCGGTGATTGCAAGTGAAATACCACTCGAACCTTTATCTGATGTTAAGTAAAGTTTAAGTTACACATCGAGGAGAAGAGTGTTTAGGTAATAGTCACTTGGCAACGGTGATCGATTCGTAAGATTACACTTGTACCCTGTCCATCGATCGATGCTTCATTGACGACACGATGGTGAAATGTTGTAACAGGAGTTACATGTGGTACGACAGAGGGTGGTGATAATGATTTCAACTAGTCTCAAGGGTATAAGATATATCTATCTACATGCGGTCGGTTATTGACAGCAATAGAGCAATTGTGGAACAGAAATAAAAAGGGAATGATTAGTTAGAGTTGATGTGTTAATTAAATGTTAGAGTGAAAAAAATGACAGGCTATTGTACCACACAACGTGTTATTATTTTGTAATTGGATTACTGTATCCTTAATTTTAGCTCAATTATGGTGGAATAGATATTCGTTCAGCCTTTTGTTTTTCTTACACAAGGTGATTCAGCTAATTTATTTCATCTAACTATTAGAATTAAGATGATAAGATGTTAATACTTTTTTATTTGGAACTGAATATTCCTTCAAATTCTAACATAAAAAATAAAGTTGATCTTGAAAATTTTGAAATTCCTCTATATACAGAAAAATTTGACACTCCATCTTCTGTTCTCTTAGAAATTGTATACAATTTTTTTTTATTGGATGCATAATTTAAAATTTATTTGAGGTGTGCAAGTTAAGTGAATCACCCTGTATAGAATGCTTTCTTACTGATTTGTTATGGGGTAGCATAGTATCATAAAGTTACTATAATCTTAATTATTAATATTACAGTATAATGATTAAGTTACTAATTTTTTTTTATTGTAAGTGAATTATTGTATTGGTCACTTTATTTAATCCTAATTAAACTATACCATTATATTTAACTAACCATTTCTATTTTTAATCCAAAAATTTTTAAAAATGCATACCTATGGTATTAAATACCTCGATTAATATCAATATTAAAGTACAATGTTTAAATTGTTAATATTATATTTAGAAAAAAGGAAATGATAATAAAACATTCATCTATGAAGTTAGGCCAAAAAAAATATGTTACGAAGTACCATGTGTATCTCGTGTTCTTATAAAGGTTAAACAAAAAATTGTCAAATAAATAGATTGTTTATGTAAGTCCTATTTCTTGAATCTAAATCTATTGGATTTTCATTTGTATAGGCACTTGAGATCTATTGTACACAATGCCTATAGAAAAGGTTCAAGTACTGCAACACAGAATTCAACAAGGTGTTCAATAACTTCGAGTAACACTAGAAAACATTAAGAGTGTGGAATAAATGACAAGACGTATACAGGTGTACATACACTGAAATCGAGGGTATGTAAGTATATGTACGTAGTCATTCTGAGTATCTTCAGTGAAGATAATAATCACATACGAACTGATATAATACAAAACTTTTTTAACAACTGGATGTTGAAAAAGACAGCAGAGTTCAAAAATTTTTTAGTGTTTCTATTATTCTGTTCACTTTCCGTGTTTCAATCTTTTATTTTTATTCTAAAATTTTAAATATCTCATAAAGGGTTGATTTTTTAACATTACATCCCAATACTTTGCAGGAAAACAGCAAATATGCAATTTTGTGAAAAGTAAAAAGAAAATTCAAATGCACTTTTTTTACACAGAACTATATTCCTTTCTTAAACACAGATCTGATATTTCTAGTTTCTTATGTATAAAATATCTTACTTTTGAATTAAAAATATTTCACAAGTTTAATATTGTTGACCTATGTTAACAAAAATATACAATTTAGTTTAAAAAAAGCAAAGGTCAGTGTGAAGTTTTAAAAGCTGAGATACTTACATCATCGTGGCCTAATTTTTCTTCGAAAGCGTTTTTTTTTCATCTCTATAAATAACAAAATAATTAAGACTAGCAGAGTTAGCTGTAATACTCTATATTTTATTGTTAGTAGAATCCTGGTTCTGTTAATGGATTTTATTGGAATGTTCCAATTTTGTATTTTCCTCTCTATTACTGGAACTTCATTTCTTTTTAATGGAATTTTATAATAATATTCTAGATTTATATTCTTGCTACATTTTAGTGGAGTTCTAAACTTTTTTATCAAAATTTTATTATAACATCTCAATTTTATGTTTCTGTTATATTTCAGTGGAGCCCTGATTATGTTAATGAATTTTATTGAATGTTAAAATTTTCAAATTTCAGAATCCCAGAATTTTTGAGTTTTCGAACAATGGAATCTAGAATTTTTTAATTTTAGAATCCCAGAATTTTGGAATTCTGAAATTTCGGAGTTTTCGAATTTTTTACTTATATTAATTTCTTGTATAAAAATAAATTAATTATACTATTTTTTTGAGAAAAGTATTATTATAGGCAAAAACATTTGGAGAAAGTATTTTCCTTAACACAGTTATCACGTGGTTCGAAAGAGTGAGCATGATGGTAATTCTTTTGAACTGTATCACACTCGGTATGTACCAACCGTGTGTCGACGACCAATGTGTAACAAACCGCTGTAAAATATTGCAAGTACGTATACATATTTTCAAATGTGTTAGACATGTGGAGATTAAATAGTTATATCATGTTTTTTCCTGCATGCACAACGTGAAATTTTAATTACATCAAAGAGAATAAGCTTGCCATTTCACGTGAACGATTTGAAGCTCTCACTGATAAAATCTCTCTGCTTATGCTATCACATATGAGCAATTGTGTTAAGTTATTTTAATTAATGGTACGGTTTAATTACCAAGTCGTACAGATGGCGAATAAAAGTCAGAGTTTGCAAATTTATCCACATGTATTCACGTTTCGGATCTAATTTAATGTTTATTTTGCGTGTAACATCGAAAATATAATATTTCTCATTAAAAATTAGTGGATAAAATGTACAATGATAACAAAAATTGAAATTTGACAATAGTACCTATTCGTATTGTTTCTGATATTACAAAAAACAATTATTCTTTAACTGATTAATGTTTTCTTGGATTATAATATTCAATAATATTTTGTTCCTAATATAATATTTATTTAATTAGTTACACAGGTACAAGATAACCTTTTGATATAAACATAACAATGCTGTTTATCTGATGTTGACAAGTGCATACAAATTGGAATATATATCAACTTCATTTATTAAATATATTCGAATAATCGGTATTTTGAAAGATTATAATATGCCACGAATGATATTTTTTGAGTAGGTAAATATTACAGATTTAAAAATCCTTTTATCCCTTTTTCAGATGTATAGCTTTCTGAAGTATTATTTTATTATTATTATTTCATTTAATTATTATTATTCTGGACATTATTTCGCTTAATAATACGTAGAATTTATCGAATTGGTAAGTGCAGACAAATCTGTTTTGCAATGTTTAAAAATATAATAAAATAATAAAGAAATACATAGACCTTCAAATAATTGTATTTGCATGCATTATAGTGTACTTAGATAATCTTACATAATCTGAAAAAGGGTTAAGTGACATGCTATACCTTTCGCCGTTACTATTATAACAATAATGATTGTTTACATAATCTTTACAATATATGTATTAGGTGGCGATTTTTTATTAGGTAGAAAATGTAATTATTGAAGAATTACTTTTTATGATTTTAAATAATCCGTAGAATAATTTACAATTACAAAATTTAAATGGTAAACGATATAAGTATTTTTGCACGAATATTCTTTAATGATATTTCGTAAATCATATGATGAATTTTTTTTATTACTTTTTTATTTCTATATTCCTATAAATTTATATATAGATTTTTATTCATTGCATAGAAATGTACTTCTAGATAATTCCTTTTTTAAAAATTCCTATTTAATTCCATGTGCCAACATTGAAACAACATATGAATATCACGACGACAGAAATGGTGACTTTCAGAATGAACCAAGTCATCAACGAAATGTCGAACTACTTCAGCATTTCCGAAATTGTCTGCCAAAAAGACTATGTTACATGGAACAAAAATTACTACCGTCTAAAAGTTTACATTAGTGTAACTAGGATTGTTGTCTCCGAATATTACAATTTTCTAACTCCCAGTTATAATATTGTTCACTATAAACTAGTCGATGAGATTTTGTTCATAATTAAATAGTTTTCCATGAATATTAATAAAAAAAGTAAAAAATTTTAAAAATATTTTCTGACCAACACGTGTAGTTAAATGTTTGGCTGGTAGTATATGTAAATGAAAATTTAACAGAGTCTTTGTAAAGTATATGTACTGCGTGTAATAAGATTACATACTGCAATTCTATTGACCTTTACCAAGTCGGCAATACGACAAAGAGTCTAACGTATCATGCAGCAATATTACATTTTGTCGTGAATTCCATGGTTTTCTGATCAATTTCTAGTTCAAGTGTCTCATTTGTTGACCGTGTCAATCTGTAGTACCAGCTTGGCCTGGTTAAAGGTAGTTCATAATACAAACCCCATGCATGTACCACCAGATATACACACAGGAGTAGAGTGAACTGTACAATAATTGGCACTTTAAGCTAAAGTTCTACTTTAACCCTTTAGGGACGGAGCATTCTTAAACTTGCACAGAATATTATTAATTTAAATTAAAGGAAGTAATAATTCCATCCTTCAAAGCATATATTATAAAACTTTGCTGTCAATATTTATAATTGAGTTTGTATCAGGAATATAACTCAGTATGTACGAAGTTATAAATTATTATCCCAATTATGTTTAGACACGCATATGCGTCAATCGTCCGCAAAGGGTTGAAGAATCAAATGTATTTTCTCATCGTTAGTACTTACAGTAGACGAGGATTCGGAATTAACTGCTCTTTCGGCCAGTTTTCAGAGGCTACGCCCCTTTCCTCCCACCACTCGTCATGCCCAGCGCGAGGGCCCTCATGCGCGTGCCGTATGAACTTTTCAGGATGCATTGGGGCTATACTCGTATCCATAGGTTTACACATCACCAATGGAGTACGATTCATACGGCACGCGCCTGATATGACCCATGTCTCTACTGACAATGAGTAGACCCACGTTTTTAGATCTCCAGAGGCGGGCAATCCAGAAAACGGTCAAATACCGCGAGCCAATAACATCTGGTATCCTTGCAGCTCTTATGTTTAATTTTTTGTTATGGCCGTTCTGTGGAAAGACCGCACCTGAGGGTCCTTAAGAAGCGTCTAAGCTGGGCAAAAAGGTTCTAGTAGGCCCTACTAAGTAGGCTATCTTCCTCATCCCAGGGTATTAGCCGATTCTTTCTTACCAATATCGTTCAGATTAGACTATTAGGTCCGTGCCTGCCAAGGAGGCTATTTTCCTCTTCTTCGATCTTCGGTCTGGGTCCATCCCTCCTTTCAACTTACGAAGCTTGAACGCTCCATGTGATCCAAGGGGTGATTATCTCGCAGGTATTTAGTGCGAGTCTACTGTAGATAGGTGTCACATCATTACGCAGGTGTGGATGTGAAATCAAGTGGGTGTGGTGGAGGTAGCTGAGTAGGAGGGGAGTAAAGGCCATGCGGCCTGTAGGCCAGCCAGAGGAAAGTGTGATATTATCAGAGCCGGCGCAGGGGGAGGGGTCAGGCAATCGTCCAGGGCGCTAGATCTGCAGGGGGCGCCGCAGCCCGGTGTCCCTAGTTATATTCGTTTAGATTAGTAAAGCTGCTAAGTAGTTTAACAATTTTTACAATCTAACTACAGATTCATCGTTTCATATTATTACCTTGTCTTTTTTTCTTAAAAATTTTGGGCCCCTGAATGGATGCCACGATAATCTTGCGCAGGGCGCTAATATTGCTAAAACCGGCACTGGGTATTATGGCTTCCCTGATAATTTTCATATCACACATTTTTACCGTCAAATTTTCACCTTCTATCACAAATAATTTTATTAGTTTAAATTATGAAAAGGAATATAAAACTAGGGGGCCATATTAGCACCCTCTTTTTTACCATTTTACTGCATTTTATGGTATTAAATGACTCTGTAATATCTTATATTGAATATTTTAAATGAATGAAGTTGATGTTTCAATTTGTATGTCTAAAAATGTTTTCAAACGAACTTCTTTTGACGTTAGAATTGGAAGTTCGTGGTTGCCTAAGGACGAAACAAAATCTTAACGTCATGACACGGTGGTTTGATTAATCGTACTGTTTGTCTTGCTTTTCACGTCGGCTATTGCACATAGAGTGGAAAAGGGAAGTAAACACGAGAAACCAACAACCGTTGTTGATCGGTAATGGAACTTGCTTCGAGTGTCCTCGATCAATTACACTCGATTTAGCTTAAGTGTCCTTTAGCCTAATCAAGCGATGTTATGTTCACGTCCACAGATGTTCGACGACATAATTTTTGCCTTCTTTTCCTTGGAAATGACAATCAAAATGGTCGCGATGGGGATATACGGCAAAGGGACTTACCTCGCTGACTCGTGGAACAGATTGGACTTCTTCATTGTGGCTGCTGGGTGAGTGCACTCTTTAATTATTTTTTCATTCCTACAACTCTTAAAACACTTCCACTAATTCTACACAAAAATTCTATTTTTAAAATTTATAATTTCCATCATTTGTATTTTGAACGAGTACAATTGTGGTTACTGCAGATTTCTGGGGGTCCGAGGGTATCAAACTTTTGAGAGCACCCTTGGTTGACAAACTTGGCCCAAACATTGAAATTTATTTTGAATACACTTAAATAATATTTAATCGTAAAGAAAAAAGGCGGTAGTAAAAGACTTTGAGACTTTTAGTTTTCTCGTGTTTACGTTAAAATTACCATGTATAAAAGTGTAAAGATATTCTTGGAACTATTGACTCTGCTATAGACTTCATAATTATGTACTTTTAGCTAGTGATTCATGAATTCCTGCTGGCTTTATTTCGATTTTCAGCTGATCAATTGCTATAACTACGTCTATAAATACAAACGTGTAAGTACATATTATGCTAGGCTTCCCAGTCGTTCCATTTTTTGACAAAATGTCCTCGTGTCCTGAATTTATGCTAAGTGTCCAACCTTTTACGTATTTTTCCTGATTTTAATTTAAAAACCGGCAATTTTGTGACATACTTACGTTATAAAAGTTGTCATCTATAATTCTCTCAGTAATTCTTTTATAAAATTATGAAAGTAGTTAATTCTATAAAATAAACGACTATCAAAGTGTTGGAGTGGATTTGTAATTATTGGATGCAAAAAATAATTCAAAGTGTGTCATTAGAAAATATTTTCTTTGCCTAATCGCAAAAGTTTGAGCTCGCGTCAGAATTACTGGCTATGAAAGTGTAAAGATATTGTTGGAACTACTGACTTCGCTATAGACTTTATAATTACGCGCTTCTAACTGCTGGTTCATGAATTCTTGCTAACCTTATATTGACTTCCAGCTGGTAAACTCCAAACTCTAAACGCAAACGCATAGATTAATACCTATACCAAAGACTACTACTCAAGACAGATTTCATGAGAAACGAAATCCTAAATGAGCCACCCCTTTACAAAATTGATTAACTCCACAAAAAAAAGTAAGGAAAATTAATAAAATATAAAAAGTTAAGTGCTATGTTAATCAATTGAGTGCTATGGTACTAAAATTTTAACAGATTCAAAAAGTGGTCTTTGAACGGCTCAAATAACAAAGGGGTTCTTTTTAACCATTTATGCATTCATAATGCATCCCAACTATGACAAAAAAAATCATTTTTATGCAAAGGTGTAATCATAATTGTCCAATAGGAGGGTCAAACAAATTTTTGGTCGCATCTTATAAGTATCGTCACAATATAGTAAACTCTCGCTATATTGCCGGTTACGGGACTTGGTAATATAAAAAGAGCTTCTTTCATGCGACGCTTGACACTTGTGTAAAAATTCGGATGGAGGGGTACTTGATTAATCAGTAATATAAAGAGTGGCACTATAGCGAGAGTCTAATGTATTAAACTTAATTTTCTTTAGTATTTTTTTTTTATTTTGCTTCTTAGTTTATCGTGATCAGTAATAAAAGTAGTTCTATACTGTAAACAATATTAGCTATTAAATTTGAAACCAAGATTAATGAAATAAGCAAGGAACAAAAGTGAACGATAATGGGCAATATTACAGGCTATGGGGATCGTAATGCAATTATGTGAAATAGAGGAAAATGGAACAACGTGGTGTATCTAATCTAATGGTAAAAAAAGACTTCATATTATCGTAAATATTTGTAAAACAGTATAAATATTGCTTTCAAATCCCACATCGTGGTAGTAAAAAATTTAAACAAATATTTTTCATAATTTCTGTTAAAGCGCTTATTTTGAATGAAATACACAACTACCCTTATTTATATTTCAACCAGTCGCATTGATTCTACAACAGACTGTGTACAGCAAATATTTTGTTGTGTTCGAATTACACGAATATACGTATTTTGATGTTGATTAATACAACGTCCTAACTAAGAGGATCAATATCATGTTGGTAGTTTCGATAATTAATAGACCGAGAAGTTGCTGCAACTTGAAATTCAAAATCACCGTTTTCATTCATATGATTGGCATAATATCCAGAGGCTTGATTTTACACAAATACAATTCACATGTATTGTGAAATATACAAATATAAAAAATATGCTTTCTGTTTTTCTATTAATATTAAAATTACAATGTGGAGGTTATTACTATTAATATTAAAATTGCAATGTGGAAGTTATTACTACTGATATTAAAATTACAATGTGGAGGTTATTGGATAAGCTCCAATTTTGCTATGAGAAATTTTCCTATTTTTCTATTGGAAATTCTCCTATTTCCCTATTAAAGATTTATTTATTTTTCTATTGAAAATTTATATAAATATACTTTTCCACTAAAAACTGTCCTATTTACCAGTTGGAAATTGTTCTATTTTTCTATTGCACATTTAGAACATTTTGCAGTTGACAATTTTCTTGTTTACTTGTTAGAAATTTATTTATTTATTTATTACAAACTTTTCGTACTTTTTTCCAAAAATTGGAAATATTTTCATATTGAAAATTATGAAATGTGAAAAATTGGAATGAAAATGAAAAGGAGCTCCATTATTCATTATTATATAAATTTCCATAATTTTTTAATATTTTCAAAGTGTAAGCATCTTCATTATAAACTCTATTTCTGAAAAATAAATGTACGCAATAGTTATTAGAAACAAAATACAAGATCTTTTGAAATGAGGACGTGACTTTTGGGTCAGCCTGTATTATATTTCTGGAGAAAGAAATGAAATAACGCTTTTGATACACCTAATATAACACGTGAAATTGCAGTCTGCCGTATGAATTTCAGCGAACAAGATATTATGGAAATGTTGATCGATCGAAAGCAAACCGAACTGCTGTAACCTGTATTCGAGACAAACCGAACGCGTTAGTTATAAAGCGCTTTTCATTTCCATACAGCGCTGGGTAGAGTCGCGTTAAGGTTTCGGTTAAAACTGTCGATACCGCAACCGTGAACGGTGAAAACTGTTGCACCGAGAGCTGCCTGCGAAATTGAGTTCGCCAAATTGAACGGCGCGTTGCGAATAAAGTTAAATGCCTGAATTTCGCAAAAATACGATTCCACAGTTTGCGAAACCGGTGAACGATAATGCTTATTTCATTTTACGTGTACGAACTATACACATTGTTCCGATAATAGAATAAATGGAAAAATTATCAACTAGAATTTGAGGAGGGATTCCTTAGAAATTTGGAATTGGGGAATTTTTTAATTTTTTAAGTTTGGAATTTTGAAAATCTGAAATTCTGAAATTTTAAAATGATGAGAGGATTAGTCCTCATTTTTGGGGATGGGGCTAGGTCCCTTCAAAATTTATTAATTTTGGAATCTTAAAATTTTAGAACAGTGAAAGGGCTAGTTCTTATTATTATTTTTTTTTTGAGGAGGTATCTCTTGGAAATTCTGGAATTTTGTAGTTTCGGAATTAGAGAATTTTTTAATTCTTTAATTTTGGAATTTTGTAATCTCATAATTGTAGAGTCCTCATTTTTTATTGTTGGAATTTTGTAACTTCAAAATTTTAAAAAGGTGAGAGGGCTATTCCTCTTTTTGTGGGGAGTCAGGACTGTTTCATTCCCTACATATTTACGCTTATGACTAAACTGCGATCTGACGATTAATGAGATGTAAATTGCAGTAATTAAGACTTTCAAAGTATACTGTTTCTTTTTTACTAAAAAAAAAGCATATGCCATATTGTCCCAAAATATCGTAAGCTGAATTATTTTTTAGTGGCCCACAAATTAAAGTAATTAAAAATTTTCTAATCGTAAGATATTTTAAATTCAGAACTGAAATATTTCTTTCAACAATTCTTAGTATCTCATGAATAAAATTATTAGTTACCACCTGCCCGTAATTTATTATCTGTCACCGAATGAGAATTGTAACAGTGCCTTAGCCCCGTTATTCCTCAGACTTCAGACTCTCTGATGTTCTTTTAATTCCCAAGATTAAAAATCATCTTATAGATGGTCGTTTTCATACAATTGAAAACATTCGAAAGCCCGTGACAGAGCAAGTGAACATTCTAAAGGAGGGAGACTTTTAATATTGCTTCAAGAACTTGGAAAAACGTCTTCACCGGTGTATAACTTCCCAAGGGAATGACTTTAAGAGTGATCACTTTGATTCTGAAAAATATTACATAGATTAACTCTTATACACAGGGTGAACCATTTAAACGAGAACGCTTAAATATCTCTATTATTTATTAGTTTGTGGAAATAATGCTCAGGACAAAGTTGTATTATTTTAAAGGGCGCATCTAACAGTAAGATTAATTTTTGCCGAAGGATTTTGATAATTAACCAAGGCCCAGCTCGGAAAAACCCTCACCGACACTTTGGGTCTGGTTTTCGTCTTTTTCTCTTTTATGGCCTTCTTTTTGCCTTTAAAAATATAAACTACTCTAAGTCCTAAACTACGATACTACAATTACAATGTTGTTCATATTAGGTGTCGTTGGGGTTGCTTCCCTATATCTGCATAATCATCAAGACTTTTTCCAAAAAATGATAAATAATAAAGATATTTATAGGAGTCTTCATTTAAATAAAAAGTTACTTGCATCCCTTTGATTTCCCATATCATAGATAGTAGGTATTTAATGTACACAATCATGTTGCAAGAAATTTTATTTCGAATTAAAAAAGAACGCTACGAATACGATATTACTATCCTATATACAGGGTAGTTCGTAACTGGTGGTACAATATAATACAGGGTGTTTCTACAAAAAAAATTAGTCGAGAAGAATAGAATTAAATTTCTTCATCCGATGCTTCGTTTTCGAGAAAATCAGCTTGAAAGATTTATCTAGCATATAGATTTAAGTAAGTAAGACTTGATTTACCAGTCTTATTTCGTAGTTGTCTATACTACTCTCAATGCTTATGTTTTTATATATTTTTATTATCATGAAGAGCATTGAAATTTTGTTACTTTAGGAACTATTGGAAATGTTTTCCATCATTTTAATGCATAGTTGATTTTTAAACATATACTGCTCGGTGAAACATAGAGTTGACTTTCTCGAAAACAAAGCGTCGGACAAAAACATCTGATTTCTTTTCCGACTTATTTTTTTTCTCTTATAATGCTCTATACCCGATTATACCACCAATTACGAACTACCCTATATACTTTGAACTATAAATCAGCAATCACACGCATTGAATTCATTTTTTATGACTTCCGTCATAAAATACAATTTTGAAATGGTGGCTGGTACATTTAGCCTACAATGTACAGTAAAGAAAGAATTCCGGTCATTGTTCGTTTCTCTGAAACCGACTGGATCGAAACAAAGGTTTGATTTTTTTCTCCCTTTGTAGTAGTTCCTCTACGAAGTTCGATACGTGTAGAATGGCAAGTTGAAGATCAAAGGGTGCGAGTGAAAAAGTAGATGAAAGTGGGCGTACAAGTTTTGTTGCCAAATGTTCCGGATGATATTGACCAGACCTGCGCAAAACCTTGAAGAAAAATTGTAACGCGTGAACGCAATTTAATTTGTTGAATTTTGTTTGGGAAAAGATATTTTGTTTAATTTGCACAACTTGGGGTGTTTTGTTGAATTTAATTGTAATAAAAGTTTATTTTGTATGATTTGTACAACTTAGTGTAGGATGGGTGTTGTAAGTCATGAAATGTAAAATTTATAATGGTGTGCCCCACTTTTCTATCGAAGATTTAACTTCGCTTGCTTTACCTTTGTGAAATTGACTGTAAGTGAAGAATGTTATAAATGATTATGGAATATGATTCGAGGGCGGCTGGAGACACGCGAGTGTTTGATTGATTGATATTTTTCCCTCGATTTTGAGGGCGGCATTATCTAGGGGGCTAACGGCCCCTTTCTGCCCAACGAAATGTGTGCCTTTTTTTTCAAATCTTGTCTACCTTTAGGCTTTTTAACATTACTTCCTAATATAATTATATTTGTGCCAATACTCTTCTCTTATTTTCTATTCATACATTTTCACTTATTTTCGTTATTCATTTTCGTTATCCCCGCTATTCATTGCCAACAGCACATGGTAATCCATCTTTTGGTGAAACCGTGCCCACTTAGCTTGACTTCGGTGATCTTACGGGTTCCGGTATGGCCTAAGTGGCTAATGCCGTTGACCACGAGTGTTTGATCATTTATGGGATGAACCGGTAAAAGACAGAGAAGCGTGCCAACTTTCGACGGTGTAGCCCAGCATGCGGAGAAAACCCTAGTGTTTTCTGTGAATTTTCAACCCCGCGTGCTAGGGTTGACGCAGGTGTCAATCTGAGGCCGTTTCCGACCTCGCCAGGAGCAGACTCCTGAGTTCATGGAGGTCAATGCGTGCACGGAAAGAGAAATCTTTCCGGGGCCGCTAGGCTACCGGCGGAACCGGCAGAGTTGGCATTGCGCTTGAGGTAGGGATAATCCCTTAGCCCAAACATTCGGATTAATAGCGAGTGGCGGCAGCTGTGTCGAAGCGCGACGATACATTCATTCGTGCTTGAGCCTTCCTCGAGACAGTATCGAGAATAAAGAGATTCACTAGATAAACGATTAAATTATTTAATCCACCGACGCTACCCCAGACCGTAACAAAAAGGTATACAGGAAATGGTTAAAAATGTTGAAAGAGTAAAAATAGTCAGGTGGTTAGCAAGGCAGAACCTTTATTTTTATAAAATGGAATTTTACTTTTAGTAATGTAAATCAAATGACTATGAGAAAATAAAAGTGTCTGGAATAGTAAACTAGTCTACGATGTGTAGTTCCTAAGGTTCTTAAGCCCCCTAGCTTATCAAACCTTCAAGGGCCCCCTTGGTTGATAAACGTGGTTCAACAATTAAATTTTATTCTAAACAAAGTTAAGTAACATTTACTGATAACGACAAAAGGGTGACAGTAAAAAAATTCGATATAGTGAATAGCAAACTTATAAGAAGGCTCCCCTTTAAGATGGGGCCCAGTGTTATAGCCCGCTTAGACCTCCCCTTAATCCGGCGCTGATAAAGGGTTAAGCAATTTTTATTATTTTATTATAGCAATTTTTCTGTTACTTGCGACTATAGTGGACATCAGTATTCACAACATTTAATCGAAGACTTATAATGGGGTGCAAAATGGCGCCTAGGATAGACACTTCCCTTATTCCGGAGCTGTGCCTGATATTATTAGTGATATTTAATTTTTGTTTACTACATTACTCACATTTTTATCTTCGCAATAAGTTACTCTACTGTGTTATTTTTCTTTACGATTAAGTGTTATTTAATTTTATTTAGAATAAATTTCAATTTTTGAATCTTTATCAACCTTGGACCCCAGCCTCGGGCCCCAGAAATCTTAACTCAACTATAAATTAAATCAAATCTGTTGAGAAAAAAAATTCTTTTTAAAGTTTATTTAACCTATTAAAAATCAATTCTTTAAATTCAATTTTGAATATCAGTTAAATAAGTTGTAATCGAGATTTACATAAAATATATATTCTTTTTGAAAAGTTCATTAGAGATTAACACTAAGAACTGTGCATAGTCTGTACAATTAAAATTCTTCTTTTTTATTAAAATGTAACTAAAATATTATTATTCATAAAATTTTATGTACAATGAGAATTTTTTTTCATAAAGAATATGTATTTTTTTTGATTGACAAGAAAAGAAATAATTTCATTTAAAAAATTTAAAAATTGCTCAGCTTATAATATTTTCTTGTGTATTCTGGAATCATCACCACAGTGACGTATATTTTCTATTTCCAAAGCAATTCGTTTCCTAGTATCAATTTTATTGGAAAGTTTGATTCACGATTGAATTTGATGAATAAAGCCTGACAAATGTTGACGAGAAAGCAAGAGAAATTTTATTTCCTTTTTTATTGCAGAGCTCTGGAATACTGCTTGAACGTGGAAAATATGAATTTATCGGCGATAAGGACGATACGAGTCCTGAGACCTTTACGTGCCATCAACAGAATTCCAAGTGAGTATGGAAACTACCCTATAAAATTTTATTCCTTCAAAGCTGTTGACCTCATTATACCCGAAAGATCGTGTTATTTAATTTCCCAGCGAATTGTGCCAATATCAATAAAAGAAAATGTATTCGGTACATGTACTTCTTTAACGCGTAAAAAAAGTAGTTATCATTATTATAGGAATATGCAATTGTTTTCATCATTTCTAATCCCAACTACAGCGCGCTTTAAAAAGGAATCATCAGTATTTTGTCCTGCGATGTGTCTACGATTATAATAAAACTCTGTAGTGTTAAAAATAAAAAGTAAAAATATTACAACTCCTCTTAATATTTAGTTATTCAATTGGCTGCAATCTATTTTCGATTTACAAAATAAACAATTTCAAAATTCTATCTGTAACTAATCAAATTCAAATTATCTACAAAATTACTACGATTATTAATTATTATTGTAAAACATTATAATTATAATAATAATAGTTTCATAATGTTTTACCAGTTGCTTTTTATAATATAAAATGGTAAATTTATATTGTGACAAATGTCATGTTTGCTCTAATTAACCCTCGGATGGCGGACCGTGTAGAATGTAGAGAACCCCAATTTTAATTTTAATTTGTATTTCATATTATTTTAATTTACTAAATTTTACACTGTTCTTTTAAAAATTATTTCTTCATCATATGAAACCCTTTCGTTTAAAAATTATACATTTGATTTTAGGTTAATACCTTTAATACATATTGCAAGTTTGGGTCACGATTGAGTCAGGCTCTGTTGTTCAAGCGTTAAAAGTTAATATTAATATAATAAAAATACTTCGTACTGCTATTTATACGTGGACGATGGAAACATTTGCATACCCCTGATACGTACATAACGAAACGGTTTTGTTCGTGCAAAAACAAGCTCGTTACCGGGAAAACCAAATTTAAATTCTTTTGTTGGATACGCGTACGGTGGAGTGCAAGTTAACCTTCAAAATCATCCGAAATTGCACTTCTTCACTTCTATTTATGGTACAGTGTTAATGAGAGAATTATTAGAAACATAAATTAAAAGGTACGAAAAAAAAAATAGAATCAACGAGTTAGGTGAAACATATATAATGTGGATGTATTATGGTTTTCTCCATTACTGTAAATTATAGAATGTAATACCTGTGCAAATATTTTTGAAAAATCCAAATTTACAATCATTTCGTTCTTTTTTCACTATACACAAAATATCCACATTAATTATCTATTCAAATAAATACCTTATCACATTAGGTATGTGACAACTACTTCTTTAACGTAATCATAAATGAATATAAAAAGCATTAACTCTCGGACGGCGGACCATGGAGAGAGCCACAATTTTAATTTAATTCTGTATTTTATATTATTTTCATTTTCTCTTCTTTCTATATCTTCCGTTTAAAAACTTGTACATGTTTTATACATTTGATCTAGGCTCCGCAGTTCTAGGGTTAATTAATTAAGTATTGCACCTTCAAATCTCTCAAAGAACTTTTTGTTAATGTTTTGTTTAATCCTATAAATTGTCGGAATTTTGAATCAGATCCCCATATAATTCCATTTTTTACGTTCAACTTTATATACACGTTAGGGATGTGCGAGAACCCGATATTACGGGCTCCGGCGGGCTCGGGCGATACATCCGTGCAGTCGGTAGCCCGATTTTTTCGGGTTCGATCGGGTTCAGTCGGGCTGATTCGGACGAGCTCCGGCGGGCCGCGGCCCGCGACCCAACTCTCATCAAAATCTATTTTGTATAAAATGAATATACAGGTGATATGGAATGAAATTCATTTCAAATAAATTCGTTACAAGTATTATTTTTCCACATAATATAAATTATCTTATTCCAAAATTCCATATAAAACAGATTTTGCACATGTTTTTTGCAAGTATTAATACATGAGAGTTGGGTCGCGGACCGCGGCCCGCGGGAGCTCGTCCGGATCAGTCCGACTGAGCCGACTGCACGGATATATCGGACGCCCGCCCGATGTTTTCCAAACCGACCCGACTAGTCGGGAACCCGACACATTAGTTGGACCGCACATCACTAATACATGTACTTACATGTACTCACAGGGTCTACCGTGCGCGCGCGAACTCATGAATGTGCAACAGCGCTAAAATTCGATAGATGCACCCTCTGCAAATCATTACTGAAAGTATAATGTCATGTAGAGAGCTGTGGAGAACGATGTAAAAATCCCTAAGTTAAGTTGGTAATCGACCGAACTCTGGTCCGAGATTCGGTTCGGGATACGAGTATGCACGACTAGCAGTGGAACTTCGAGTCGGCTCGGCTCGGCTCGGCAAAACTCGGGTGCGATCGGCAGAGAGACAAACATACTCGTATCTCGAATCGAATCTGGGACCAGAGTATCGCCGATCATGCCAAACGTTGCGCTGTTGCCACATTCATGAGTTCAGGCGCGCACGGGTTCCAAGCAAATGGTAGACCCTGTATGCATTATATAATCTCTGCTGTACAGTTCTTTCGTTTCCATGCACTGTTATTTGAAAGTTTTTTTTGGCTTTTCTAAGGTATCATCTCTTTTGTTTGTAATACATTTTTTGTAACTTTTATAGCTTCACTTTTTATATAATTCCACTAATTAAACTTCGTTTTATCTGCTTTCTTGTTTTAAATCATAAATTTCATGTCATTCTATTACTATAATTACAGAGTAAAAGTTAGGTCGAAACATCCACAAGTAATAGAAAATGTGCCACGTAGCCAATAATTCATAAAATCTTATAAAACAATAATTATACAATATTAATGTAGGTCCCTATACATTTTGTCTTAAAACTACATTTTCTAATTTGTTATTTTAACTCCAACCAATTCTATTTTAACTCTGAACATATGCTGTTCGGATATTTTCATATACCAATATAGTATCTAAAAGAATGACCTTGAAATTTATTCCCTAACGATTCAGATGAATAAATAACAAAGAGATTAATTTGGAGCCACAATATACTGATTTGACCTGGTTGTCTATAGCATCCTTAATTTTCCCTGGGATTTGGTATTTATACTCATGAAAACACGTTCCTTTTACCGGATACGCATGTAATTATTCATCCCCTCAGAATGTGAATAGAAACGTCCTAAAGAGGAACAACGAACAGAAGATTCATTTTTCTTTGAAGATGTAACTTTAGCCTTGTTATGTTTGGATTTGAACAGGTATGCGGATATTAGTGATGCTTTTACTCGACACTCTTCCTATGCTGGGCAATGTGCTGCTGCTGTGCTTCTTCGTCTTCTTTATATTCGGTATCGTCGGTGTGCAACTGTGGGAGGGCATCTTACGTCAACGGTGCTTCCTAAAGGCTCTACCCAACGTCAAATATCCCGAGTAAGTTGGCAACAATCATGATTTCTATCTCATTTCACTTATTGCTCTTTTAAATAGTGACGGATTGTTGCAAATTAAATGCCCAACTTATTTGTTCGAAATAATGTTCATTAACACTTAACGGACAGGTTGGTCTTTTTCTCTTTCTCCATTGCTGGGAATTTTTCAGGGCTTTTTTGAGGGTATTTTTGAGGACATTTTTGAAAGCATATTCTATATGAGAGTAAATCTATATGTTCCATCCATTAGGTGTTAATTATTCCTCCGACGATATAAGAGTTCGCTGACAGGGGTGTATAAGAATTCAAAAATTCCGGGTACCCTTCAATAATTTTTGAATTGTTATTAATATTCCACAGAGTAGATAAAAATAAGGTAAAGTGTAATCTAGTGAAAGGTTAAAAGTTTAAACCACGAATATGTGACATTAGTCGCCAATGCGTTAAAATAACCCATCAGTCTATATTAAAATTATTAATGAAAGGGTCCCGTAGTTACTTTAAATTCTATAAATTTATAAATTAAATTGAATGAAATGGTATTCCAATGTGGCATAAGTGCTATTTTACAATTCTTTTATAATTTATGTCATTAAATTGGATATTTAATCTGCAACGATCTAATAAATTTGCTTATCTGTATCATCACGTTTAACCCTTTGACGTTAAATGGCGTTTAATATGTAATGAGATTCGAAGAGCTATTTGATAAGTTTTAGCTTACATTTCGTTTTGTTTATAGCTAGTAGTAATTACAATAACAGTAACAGTATTTTGGTGTATATTCCCATAATATTTAACTAAATTGTGTTTCTTAAGGGATCTCTTTATTATAATAGCTTTAAAAAAAGTTTTAGCCAATTTTGAAAAAAAGAAAGAATTATTGAGCTTTTTAGTACCTCCATAAGTTCATTCTTATCGGTTCTAAGAATATTCAAAATTTTTACCAAATAAATTATTTCAGGGGTTGGGAGGGGGGGCAAAAAGTATCCTCCATATTGGAATTGTCCGAAACGAAACACTAAAAAAAATTCTGAATGTACACATGAGTATGACTACAAATACCTATGCTTAAAATAAAAGAAAAATATTGGAAAATCAAAAATATGGCGACACGTGAAAAAACCCTTTATTTCTGCAAATAAAGGGGTATGCCTTTTGAGTAGCGTAATTTGAATTCTGTAAATGATTGACCTAATTCTGGGTGAATCGATAAAGCAACAAAGGGACAAAGGGATAAAGCAATTAATTGTATGATTGGTTTTTATGTTACTCAATTTAAAAAAAAGAATTTAAAAAATAATAGTATCGCACTTATTATTATTGTGTAAGATCAGAATGCCTCGGAATAATATTTTTGAAATAATCGAATTGCAAAATAATGCAAAAAAAGAAACTTTAGTATTTTAAAGGTGCCGTACTAGAGAGATCCCTTCAAAGTATCTTTATATTTACATTCCGTTTTAAAACTACAACGTCATCTATAATTTTGGCAACTTAGTGTTTCTTTCTTGAAAAAAGACATATTGCAATTTCATCATTGTTTATATTAAATTAAATCATAGTTCATTTTGATCAGCCGCCAATTTTCACCGTTTCATCAGTTTAAATCAGTTACATTAGTTAAAAACTAACAAATAATAATTTAATATACAATTTTATAAATTAAATTTTTATTCTAATCGTCTACTTTATTTTAGTGGAACAATGTGATTTTTTTGTTTTTTATTCATTTTAAATAACTCTCACTTTAGTAATTCAATAATTTAAAATTAGCTTATATATACATATATTAAGGATTATTTGCATAAATGTTCATAGTAATTCTCAATAGTTTCATAATCGGATTAATGTCAGAGGAGAATGTAGGGTAATTCAAAATTTGAGTATCTATGGGTGGAAATCCAAAACAGGAGAGATAAGAGAATATTATTTTTCTGTTAGGAATAATTAGTACTACTTTTTAATATTAGAATATCAGTATTTAAAGTTTGGAATTTTAATTTGTTGTCCTTAGAGTAAATATGTATAATTTAAAACATTTAACAACAAAATAAAAAAAAAGTGGAATGAGACACCATGTATAAAGTACATGAGAAATAAACAATTGTATTACAACAGAAATAAAAATTGTACTAAAACTCCTTAGACTTATGTTTTTTTTCTGATACACAAACAATATATTTTACAGTAGATTCTGTTTTATTATAAGTATTCTTGTTTTGAAGCGAAGGATTTTTTTTATTTTAGTTGTTTGCTTCTTAACATATGAACATCGTGTTTTTCAAATATTTAAAAAATGTGATTTACAGTTAGATCATTTTTTTTTACCACAGAGTTAGATAACGCAAATTGAAGTTCCAGGCAATAATAAATGCTTCCGAAACGATTATATTTCCGCCTAAACACTGAACAGACACGACTGATTGTGAGTTTATAGTCACGAAACACTTGAAAGACAAATTCTAATCAATCATCTACTAAAATTCTCAATTTATAACGAAAGTGTCTTACTACGTAATCATTTTTGACGTGATTGATTGAAGTTATAAATATTACCTTAATTATATTTTCTGCAATAGCTATTAAACTTATAAAATCATAGATGACGTTGTAAGTACTTTTGCAGGTAAATTACGTTTTGAGTGCATGTATTTATATTTATATTTTCAATTTTCTGTCATGAACTAAAATCACATACAATTAAATATTGTTAATTACTATAAAAACTTATCGTTAGATGAAGTTGCTAAATTGTATATTGTCTACAAAGAAATGACTTTTAACCTTCGAACAGCGCTGACGGGGTTAATTATGACCCGTACCTGAGATAAGTATACAATTATGCATGGGTCCAAATTTCCAAATGAAGGACTTTTATAAATTAATGAGGTAGTATAAAATTTAAATAATGAAAATTAGATTCAAAAATTGTAATAACAATAATATTATTCCCATTGATATTAATTACTAATGACATATTAATTACTAATATTAATAGTAATAATATACATTATTATTATTATGATTAATAATATATATTATTGTTATTGAATTATAATTAATAATATATGGTATATTACTGTTACTATAATTTACAGTTTGGATCTAATTTTCATTAACAAATTTTCAGATTATTATAACAGTAATAATATATTGTTAAATTACAAATTGAGTGAGTGCAGATTTGTACCTACCATCCGAGGGTTAGTTAAACAGCGCGTCAAGGGGTTAACCTGCATCGAATTCCTGTCTGTCTTCTTTTAGCTTTCTCTGTGTTTCTTCTGTCTTTGATCCAATTTTTGCTGGTAGCACCGTCTCATCGAGTGAACGTTAACACGTGTACGTACAGATGCTATATCGCGTACGGATAAACGTTGGCCGTACTCTATTTCCAGCAGATGGTGCAATACAAGGAATCGCGAATGTACAGGTCGTATCAAAAGTAATGCTCATGACTTCCAAAGATGATTTTTCACAGAATATCATATAGATATTCACAAAGATAGAGCCAGATATGAAATTAATTAATTTACATTTTGAAATTGAATTTCTCTGTATTTCATTTCTTAAGAGGATAAAAAAAGATTCAAGCGGAACCGCACAACGGAAATGAACCGTTCTCTCAGAATAAACTGTTCAAATTCCACAGAATTTCCACGCTTCTGTTATGATGCGCTATCTACAGGGTGTGTTAAAAAGTTTAAATATTAAAAATGTACAATTAAATTTTTTAAATTGCTCGAATATGCGTTAGGATAATTTAATTAAAAAGCTAGAAGTGTAATTGAATTGAACATTGTTAGTGATTTATCCTTTTATTGCTAAGAATAAGAATGATTTACAAATATTAGGTGGACAATCAAATTCGCTCCCATTTTTGAATATTTTGCTTCAAATTCTGTCGCAGAGAAATGAATATTTCAAGATTATTTGTTAATTCGAGTGGCGTTGACTTGGTCTAAAAATAATAATTTATAGAATTTTAATAAATAATTCTGTATGGAAAAATGTGAGGATCGCGAATTTTGCAAAGTGAAAATTTGTGTGTAAGAAAGAAGACATATTTTCAGAAATTTTTACTGCATTAAAACTTTTGTCAATACTTACTAATTGTAAAATTTGAATAATTGTAAGTCATTGGATGAGAAAAAGATTCATTCAGTCAACTTTGACAGAAAAAATATTATAAATATTTTTTATTATTTAAGAAGTCATATCTCACATTTGCTTATATCACTTTTTACAAGATATTGATTTCTAGAGAAGAAAATTTTGAAAAATTTAAACAGTTTATTTGTACTGTTTCTTTAGAACTTTTTATCTTTCTATAAGTTATAGAATATGTAGAATTCAAAGACAACTTCGAGGTTCAAATTAAATTTGTGCTAGACATATTCGAAAATTGTCCATTAGACATTATGTGGAAAATCATCTCCATAAGCCATGATCATTGTTTTTTGTACACCATGTATAAGTATCAACTTAGGCGTCGTACGTGCGTATGAGCACGTCGAATTACACAGAACAAGTCGCTTTTTATACTTTGCTTCTCCTATACATTCTTCTTTTTCTGCTTTTTTTGTTGTTTATGTAAACGACTTTTGGAATATTTTTTCAATGAAATCATTGATACTGTAAATTTGGTTTTTGAACAAATTTCAATGAAAAAATGAAGGCTGATACAATTTTTAATTAAAATCAGGATTAAATCAATTGATGCCTGAGTATTTGTAATAATTTTTCTTTTAATTTTATTTTATATAAGAATAACAATCATCAAATATAGTTAAACTTCACAGAGAATCATGAGATTTTCATGATGAATCTTAGATAATGGAAGTTTCATCCATAATGGACCGAATTTGTTAATAAATACATTGAATTTCCTTTTTTATTCAATTATTTTTGCTTTTATATTGTTAATTATAACAAGGAGTAAAGCTAAACCAATGAAACTAGTTTTCCAGAAAATTATTACACAATTATTACAATTGTAAAATTGTTATTACATCTATTTCAGCTTCAGAGACAATTGATGTTTTAATTTTATTACATTTAGTTTATTAGTTACAATGTTTTATTTTGTATTCAAAATCTTTTGTCATGTTTATTGTTAAATTTTCATAATATTTTTAAAACATTTATAACATTTTTTTGGTGTCGATGATAGTGTTGAATTGTTTAACTAAAAATCACCAGACAAAATTACTATTGTTTCTTAAGCTGCAAGAGTTGTAAAATTATATACAAAATGAATTTTTAATATTATGTTAATAATGAAATATTTATTTTAATGAAAAACAATATTATTGGCTTAGTTTCGTTCTTCACAATATTCTTACAAAATACTATTGAACAATTTGCGCGAAGAATATTTCAGCGTTAAACCTTGACTTTGCTTTATTTGCAAAATGTTGTGAAAGACACACGGTATACAGGAACTACTTCAGAAGTAGGTGGCAAAATGTTAAAAACTTCAAGCTCAAAGAGTCATATGAAGAAAGAAGCAAAAATACTTTTATAAACACTTTTTTTTTCCAAAAAGTTCGAGAAGAGCACTTCGTTAAAGAAGTAGACTACTTCTTGAAAGTTTTACGATATTTGTCACATTTATAAAAATTTTGGAATTTTACATACGCAATGAATTCAGAATGACTTTTATTGCTTACAAAGAAAGTTTGCTAGCCAGAAAATTTTGATTAATGAATCTTTGTGGAATTGTAGTAGGCATTGAATTATGCAAGAAATAGTTTTCCTTTCTTTCTTGAAATTCAATCTAAAAGGGTGTATTCATCCCTTAAAGTTTTTTTAATTTAAATAAAATTTGTTAATATATTGTTCTTTTGCAGTTTAATTTCACACTGTTTTCATAATTGTAATGAAAAAGCGATAAAAAATAGATTGAGAACGTAAATAAAAATCAACGAAATAGCAATAGAAAAATAAATAAAAGAAATTAATGAAATTGCAAGAAAAAGATAAATAAGTGTGAATGGTAATTTAAAAGATTTCCTGCGATTTTTCTGTGTACAGTATCGAGCATGGTAGACTTCCCCTTGTCCTGGTCACCTGCCCTTCCCCATAGGTGGCCTCGGGGAGACTGACGATATAAGAGAGAGGGTCTCATATATAGGTCTGTGGCTCCCCACCACTTGCGTACAAATATTTACGCGGGAGAATTTGAATTAATATTAAATAGAGAAGCCTACTTTGCTCAATAATGTACCAGTCTACTGATCTACTTACAAATACTATTATCTTTTGTTTTAATTAAGAAAAAATTAAGCAGACGTTCATTTTTATAAATACTATGAATAGAAATTATTCATAACTTGAAAAGAGAGTTTATAATATAATTTTGTTGACTTGGCCACCTATTTTTGAATCATCCTGTAAAATATTTGCAATCAAAGCTTGTATAGCTTGTATAAATTTTCAGTATTATTTATCTACTTGAGTGTTTAACATTACGTTTATAATAAATCATGTTCGTAATATTTCAACTATGATTTTAATAATGTTATCAAAATTTGAAAAGATCGATTAAATGGAAATCTCATTCGTGTCGATTGTTAATTTAGAAACGAACTATTTTTCATATTTATCGAATCAAAAGCTCAGCGAAATAAAGAAAAAAATCTCGATGAATTCTATTAGTTCATACAATATGCATCACTTGAAAAATCATAAAACGAGGTTTCAGCTCTTTCAATCTTCAATACTTTTCCGTGTTTATGTTTTCCTTTTAATATTTATTTATAGACATTCATCTAAATAAAATCGATATCCATAGCTGTTTTTTACGTGCAATCCGTTCGCTTGAAAAATGAAATATTGTTAACTCATTCTGTAATATAGCCATATCAAAAAAATTGCGAAAAAGTATCAACAACAAACAATTAAGCAAAGTTTGAAATTTAAATATAATTAAATTCTTTTTAATTCACTGTTTCGTGTTTCATCCCATAGCAAAATTATTTAAGAAATTTTTTATAGAGAAATAAAAGTTGCATGTACAATGATTAGATGAGTATAAAAATGGTAGCTTTGTTAAGTTTCAGAAAAATTGTTTCCAACGTAAAAATTAAAGCAATTTATTTATTTTACTTCTTTGTGAAAAAAACGAAGGAAGGATGAAGGGATCTGAAAGAACTGTGTTTTCTCTGTCACGATAAATAGAAAGTTAAATATTAAACGTAAGTACATGATCGTAGGGGACTGTGACAGGCTATTGTTTCGCTGTTGCAGGTTACTTTCGGACGAGTACTCGGTTCGATCACGCATTTAGTAAGCTCTAGTAGAGAACAATGTGATATGCATATCTAAGTCTATATATTATAAATCGCATAATATGCATAGACATGCATCCATATGTGCATATATGTATATACATGCGTCCACATGCATATGTATATATTTATTTCTTTGTATTAAGAGAATCGAACACTGCAACAGGTTGAAAAAAAATACAAATTTTTTTTTATTAAAGATCATCCATATCTTCGATAATTTTTTCTTAAAGTAAAAATTTATGAATATACGAAATAACTGTTATAATTAAACATTTTATTTAAAATTTTATACATATATCTTGGATAGTGTTTTCCTGATAATTTCTAAACAGTTATAGATATTTTAAATAATTATTGAAATCAGTTAAACATGTTTCACGACTTTAAAAACTTGTAGAAATGAAACTTTGAATTTAAAATACTGATACTAATCATGTTTTTAATACAAAAGTAAATTTCGGTGTAATAAATTGAAAATTAAGAAACAAAATCTTTAATTTTTAAACGTGATTTTTTGCTTCTGGATTAATTTAATTTGGAATTTTTATTGCACTTTTTGCAAAATTCTTTATACTTTATTTTACTATTTACTATTTATTTAATTAAACTAATTTTTTGGATACAAGAGATTTACAAATATTTTTTGTAGTAATTTTACAAAATTAAACAAACAGCCCCACAATTTAATTTCATATCTTTTCAAAAAAATTTCTTCAATTTAGAAGAATGGCTGCATTTTGTGACAGAAAATGAAAATATTCAATTTTGTAAAAAGATACACTCTCTTATTTTAACATTTTTGTTATTCTTCAATAATTATTAGTTTTCTTATATAGTAACAATGAGTTTACAGTTAATGAATGCATGTTTTTCTTGCGAAATCTATTTTAATTTTTATTTAACAATTTTGTTAGTTAAACGCGTTCGGATTTTCATTTTTATTTAAAGAAGTTAGTAAATATATTAATTTTCTTCAAATTTTGCTAGCATCTATTTGCATGCTTCTCGGTTTTACATACTTACTGTCTCTTACATGTACGACCCAGTTAATAGAATTTGTATTAAGATCAATTTATATGCAGATTGCATTATTTTTTTTTTAATCAAAATTTAACGAGTTGTTTTACATTTTAAATCATTTTTTTGTATACTAACAAACAACCCTCATTAACACAATGAAACATTGTATTTTTATTTTTTAATTATCCTTCAATTACTAAACCAATTAATTTGATAATTGTTATAAATATAGTTTTATTTGTTACCCTTTAATTCACATTCACAGTATTGAAAAATTGCTAAAAATGTTTTTAAATATGAGCATATCTTTCATTCCTCCATTGCTGTAATAATATTTTAACCCTTGAACAGCGGAGCCTGGGTCAATGGTGATCAGAACTTACAAAACATATAAAGTTAAATTTATAGTTTTTAACCGGAAGAGTTTGGTATATTAAAAGGACAGTGTAAAATTTAAAAAATGAAAAGAATATGAAATACAAAATTAAATTAAAATTGGAGCGTTCTCCATGGTCCACCGTCCTAGGGTGAATATAATATTCTAAGATTTACATATATGATAACTAGGATTATCTGACGTGTATCGAAATTAATAATATATCCCAAACTATATGACATAACGAATAATAAAATAATAATAATAAAATTATTCCTTAATGTAAATAACGACCTATCTTTATGATAGTTTACATTATTCACCATGTATTACAATTAAAAGTACATCCCAAATTAAAAATACATTTTTAAATATTCGCAAGTTTATCAAACTCAATTATAAGATACCTGAACAACGCTGGGTAATTTTATTAGCCCTTAATATCACTAAACATTATAATCAATTTATATTAAAAAAAATTGATGTTGAATTTAAACCGTTGATTTTCCGCCTGCCATAGTGTTCGCTTCTCTTAATCACGGTACGAGTGTACAAACGTATTTATAGTATGTACCAACTATAGAGCATGCCACCTTGTTCAGAGGCGAATAAAATACTGCTTCGAATTTCAAGGAGAACTTTCGATTCGAGATTAAAAGGCAATTTGCGGACGTAGACGATTAAACAGGGTCAAAATAACGTGTATTATACGTAGGTTATTTTGAGACGGCATTTTACTTGCCTCTGCATTCAATCTGTCGTAACACCGTCATTTGGTATACTCGTGTCATAACCCGACGCTGCGGTTACCGCAGTCTCCAGTGATTCTGAGTGTGTGTACGGATGTGTGCGTGTGTGTGTGTGTCATTTGCAACGTACGACACGAATGTGAACGATCTGAATTTTTCCTGAAGGTTATACATATATGTGTGTATGTATCTCGTTCGCACAATGTCTTTTCTACTTTCTCAACGACATTTCAACTTTCTTCGAATCCGTCTCGATGCACGAATCGATGTACTCTATCCTCTTCAATACTCGATATCGTGTTACTATTTTTATGCTACGCGTTTCTACTTCTCTTTCTTTCGATCTGCTATCTAACTAGGGGAATGTACAGTGCTGAGCATGGAGGCTCCATAGGGAAAATAGCACTATAGGGGTAGGAGGCCCTACCATTCGCTTCTAAAACGTATACTCACGCTCAGAAAAATTTTATTGAATATTTCTTAGTTAGGTACATATTCAATTTCATAAGGTGGAGTGGGGTAAGTTCGTAAACGGAGCAAGTGCATATACCGGTTATTTTTATTATAATATGAACCAACTTTCCCTATATTATAGGTTCATATTAACATTTAGTTTTATTATATTATATTATAATAAAAATAATATTGCCCCGTTTACGAACTTATCCCAATCCGCCTTATTACTTTTGCCCAAATTAAGTTTAATATTAATAATTTCACAATTAAAATTTAGAGAATTATGATTTTTTTATTTGATTATTTAGATATTTTTAATTCTTTTATATAGAGGAAGGTTCACTAATAGTGCATAGTAACTTTAAAGTTGTTATAGTGGTGGAGTCTCTTTCCTCTAGAATTCCATTTTCCCTAGGGCATCTCACCATTCTCGGTACTGTACGACTTTCGATATACCGATTGGATTTGAGGTTTGCATAATTACAGGCTACACCAAAAGTAATAATTCTTTAAAATTATAGCACTCATCTCTTGAAAATAAAATAAAAATTACCTTCAGAGTTCTTTATCACCCAGTTTACTGTTCAAATCATATTAAATGCAAAATCCACTGCAATCGAACATTAAAGTCCTAGTTATTACACTAAGTGTTTATGAGGGACAGCTAGCACCTTACTATTAGACTATAGTAAAGTGTCCATTTAATACAATTGACACAGTTAATTAGACGTTAACCCCTGAACAGGGGAACCTGGGTCAATCGTGACCTAAAATTACAAAACATATACAAGGATATTAACCTACAATTAAATTTATCAAAAGAGAAGTATACAATTTCGAAACTGCAAATAATGTGAAATACAAAATGAAATTAAAATTAAGGCTCTCTCCGGGGGTTAAAGAACATTGGATGCTAATTTCTTTTTATTTTAGGAAGGTAGGTGCTATGATTTTGCAAAACCCTTACAATTGTTAAATGCTGGTGTTTCTTATAATTGTACAAAGTTTGAATCAAATCAGTGTTTCGATTGTCGTGCACTCTCTTTATATTTGTCTGTACAGGGTGTATCAATAATTGTGGTACAAGTAAAATGCATAACAGAAACTTATAATGCCATAAAACTTTTTTACGAAGAAGATCGATTATGGAAGTTCAGATACAAACGTCACTCGCTAATATGTTTAAGTCTGGGGTAACAGGTGTAGTTGTGAATTAAACTCTAAGGGTACGGCGCTCTTTTGACGATTCTAGTGCTTAAGACCGTAGTCTATTTTAGAGCTCCATTTCGGTATATTGCATAGAGCACACTGACACTTCGGTTTGTTTTCGGGTTCCATTTTGACATACTGCATACAGTACACTGATACTCTGATACATCCGTGAAACCTTGATCAGCCGTTTCAGAACTTCATCTCCTCTTCGAGGTTCAGTTTCGTGTTCTTTCACGCTCAAGCGAACATACGACCTCTTTGAATCTCGCTGCCTCTTTCCTATGAGTAAATTCACCCAACTGGGTCTGAACATGTTAATAGTGGAACTGAACGAGTTACGCTATATACAAGTAATTTGTTCCATTTTGTAAATAATATCACAATTTATACGTTATCATTTCCATATTCTTAATGGAAATATCTATTATGCCTAATTACAATATTGTAAACAAATATACATCGTTTCAGAAGTATGAGGAAACACATAATTTTCTGAATTTAATGTTTGTTTGAAACAAATCAGTATGTTCAAAAATTATAGTACAGTGAAACATTTTCATTATTGGAAAATGATGAAAGGTTGATTAGAATTGCAGCCTCGAGTGTTTCAGAACTGGGTTCAGTGCTTGAATGTTAATGTAACGATTGGAAAAGCATCCAGTTTGTAACTTGAATTAGCCTTATCTAAAATGAAAAATATTGATTACATTGAAGTTCTTGAAGTTCCTTTTATCAATTTCCACTTGTTAGTATTCACGTCAGTAGAGGGACGAGAGAATGGTCTTTAAATTTAAATTTCAAAATGGACTGCATATTCACCAACATAAATCACATTGAAAGGTTATGAAAAATTACAGTGCCTATACTAAATTTATAAACATAGTCGTCAATGTAATATTGTAAACTACTACAATAACCTGATTTTAAAAATTGTTGGAATATTGATGATGATACTGCTTTAAAGTTAGTAAAAGGTTGTAGATTTTTACACCTTTTAACTCATAAATCATTTAAGAGGATAAACAGATTATTAGTATAAATATTTTAATTTTTAAAAACCTACATTCTATACCTCGTAAAAAAATACAATTAGGTAGATTGTGAAAATTATAAATAAATGTTAAAGTCATAAAAGTGAAGACTTCTGAATTTGTTAAAATTTAACAAATTTTTCAAAGATGATGGAAAATGGACAATTTTGGACCTCATTGCCAATGTGTAATTTTCAAAAAATGCAATGGCATAATATTTCGATATTTCTATATTCTGAAATCCATCATTTGATGTGTTACAACTTTATACATAGTTTTCATAATTGCATTTAAAATGGCACCAATCAAAATGATTTAATGAATTTCGTGGTATTAAAATTGTAATACGAATTTTAGTATTATAAGAACGTAGCCCCTTGATTTTATGATGATAAAAGTCATAATATTTTGTGTCCCAACAGTAGAAGTCGTCATTTACTACCTCGTGAAATCCAGTGTTATGATAATACGACTTCTCGACGATGAAAGTCATAATTTCTCGTGTCGTGACAGTATATCCTAATTTACTGTCACGTCTAATCGTATTCAATTTAACGTTTCTTAACCCTCTATACTGTATTGTGTGACTTTGAAAAGGTATATCAAACTTCTATAATAAATTCAAAATTTTCCTCACTTTTACTGTGTACCATTGTAATTTACATAGATTATATCGTAATAAATGAATTACATATCTATATTTTTAACTGTGTTTAAAAAAAATTGCATTTTACGTATTTCTTGTATCAAATTTTTCGCTCTTACTAATGGTAAAAGCTGTTTTATTCTAAGCCGCTCAGTTATTAATATAATAGTTTAAAAATAATATCGAGTCCATATCTTATTCCAAGCCAAACAGTCTAAAGGGCTCTTGATGCTAGTTTATAAAAAATTTCAGGGCCAAGCAATTTTAAGTCCAGTGTCAAGTTAAAATAATTTTGGACTTGAAGCATGCTTCACAAGATACATCCGCCAGAGCTATACACTTTAAAGTCGATTTTCTCGAAAACGGAACCCTGGATGAGAAAATGTTATAACAAAATATTTTTTTCTTTTTAAACATAGAATCACCCCCTCCCCGGTTGTACTACGATTTCCGGCCCACCCTGTATAGGTATATCAGATTCCTGATAACTTTCTGCGGAAGCCTATTGCCCTTCACATGTACTTTTATCAATTGCACCCTTAGATGTCCTCGTCTGATTTGTTTAAATATTTAATTATTTTGGAAATATTAGGTTAATCTTGTCTTTATTCCTTGTTCTTCTACGACCCTATATCTTTCCAGCTCACTATACTACGTTGTAGTGGGATCATCTGTTAAATTTGCATTTCCCAGGAATTTCCTCTCTTACAGCCACAAGCAAGGAAAATTATCAAGAGTCTACCGTAACTCTAAAGTTATTTTATCACTTTTCACGATTTTAGTCAGTCGTATTATTACATTATATAATAAATTCGCAGAATTTGTAGATCGGACCTATCGTTCGAAACCATGTATCAAATGATTAAGGTGTTCAATATGTTAAAATTAAGTAACCATATTTCATGTCAGTTCATGTTTTGACATGGAAGTAATAATCGTTTTTCAATTTAAAGAGCTTCAAATGTAAGACTGACAGCAGTTTGGCACGGATAGTGTAAAGACTTTTCTTGATCGCCTGATTTACACTTTCGAATGAAACGTATAGTCCGCAACTTTTGCAAAGTTATTTTATTATAAATGATTAATTTAAGACGTGAGTTAGGCTTGTGTTAGGCCTGGAAAAAATGTGAAGTGACTTCTTTATTTAAGATTTTAAGATCTAAGATTCTAAGATTCTAAGATTCTAAGATTCAAAGATTCAAAGATTCAAAAATTCAAAGATTCTAAGACTCTGTGATTCTAAGATTTTAAGATTCTAAGATTCTAAGATTCTAAGATTCTAAGATTCTAAGATTCTAAGATTCTAAGATTCTAAGATTCTAAAATTCTAAATTTCTAAGATTCTCAAATTCTCAAATTCTTAAGTTCAAAATGTTATAAAATTTAATATATTTCAGTTGAATATATAACAAATAATTATTAATCACTCTTTAATATATAATTCTCAAAACTCTAATTTTGAAAATATGAATAATAAGAGTAATTTTTTAAAATTTAGTACGATCATTAATTATTAAATATTATAAAAATGATGGAAAATATTAAATATTGAAAATTGCGAATATATAACATTTAAATTCATCACAGAATAAAGCACTTGTGACCTGTGTGCTTTATAAACGTGTTACATTGGCAGCGAGGTTCAAAATGATCATTATCTACCATTGTTTTTTGATTCCACAGTTTCAACTGCATTTTACGCTCGCTTGTACTACAATTTCCGATACACCCTGTATTTATTTATTCTTCTGTACCTCTTCTATTTGTGTTCAATTAACACACCGAATGAACTCTGTCCACCATTGTCGTTAGCCGTTTGATGGCATCAGCTGTTGTTCACCGTCAGACAGATTCTCGGATCCCCCATTTATTTTCCTAACGCTTCGTTTCCATTCGCACTGGTCATTCAACCACCGAACAACAGCAAACGTTTGTCCGAGTTAGATGAAGTTTATTCATTTGAAAAGATCCAGTTCTGTTCCTTAACCTGTTTACTGAGGAAATCAATTAATCATTTCAACGTGAAACCTAATAATTTGTTTACTAAAAAATTGTTGTCTTTATTTATTCTATTATTATAGCTCCTTTTTGGTTAAAGAACAAAATTCAGTCAACAGGTTAGGTTCTATGCCGTATCGTGGCTGGCAGTGATTCGATGAATTTTTGGCGGGAAATGTTTGAGTTCGGAGTTATTGTGGTATAGAGGTTAGGGATAAGCTTTCTAGAGGTTCAAGTCTATTCCAGAGCTAATTAAACGCGCGATTACTCGCACAGTCTCTTCTGGATTACGCGGTGGCTATTTCGAACTGTTTATCGACTTCTGCACCGACGTTACGTACTTCCGGCTTCGTAGCACTGATCCTGCACTGGAGAGCTTTCCATGGCTTAGTCGTTGAGTAACCAGTGCACCTACTACGTGTTTCATATACGGCATGTTTCGTTCGATGCGTACTCGTACGTCCAATTGCACGGACTAATGGAATTGATACTACAATTTATGTATTTGATTGGATTAAAGTAGCGTATAAATTCTAGGATATGGAAGAAACATTTTATTTCTTTAGGAGGAATAAATTCACTTTTATGTAGTCCAATCACTAACACATAAAGATGTTAGCCATTTTTTAAATTTTCCTTTGGAATAATGAAAACTATACGTTACCTTTGGCTAATAATAAGTTTCAAAACATATGGAGCACTCTCCTTCCAATGGTGCTCCTTCGACGAGGTAAGTTACTGGGAAGGGAGGATAGGCCAGTATTAGTAGCATATCAGGAAGGCTTTATACCTGCTTCCTCGCTCCTAGTTCCTTCTATGCCAGTTACAAGCCTAGTTTGAACAGTTCTTTAGATCAGGGCTTGGAATTAACTGTTCTTTTTGGTCAGTTTTCAGAGGCTACGCCCCTTTTCTCCCACCACTCATTGTGTCCCGCACGAGGGCCCCAGTCCTCGAGGCTCCTCAGGCGTGTGCCCTATGAACTGCTAGAAGCGAAAGAACCACTGCTCCCACTCTTACCACTTCAGACTTCCCCCACCACCCAGTAGTGTCAGTAGTGAGGCAGCGGTTTCTAGCAGCTTGTAGGACTAGGAATATGCGTCAAATATGGAAGAATCGGGAAACTAACTGGAAGAGTGGGGGGAGTCGAGCGCGAGCTGCGTGGTAGGGGAAGGAGCCACGAGTGGCTCGCGGGCCGCAGGTATGCCAACGGGGTGTCGAGCCGGCCCTGAGTCCGCGCGCTATGCGCGCTCTGATTGGCTAGTGTTTTCGTTAATAATTCAAAAACGAAGCTTCAATCAACATTTTGGTAAAGGAAAAAGTTGTTTAGAATCACCTCAGCAACCTCCCATTTCCGGATGTTATGGGAGTTATGAGATACCCTGTAGACTAAGTAAATAGAAGTAGAGAAGGTATATGACATCATGCGTCCCCATTTGCGTTCCTACCTCTGGCAACTCTACCTATACCCAAGTGTACCTCAAAAATGAAGGACTAGATTGCGAAATGTACTTTTTTATTTCTGTTATTATGGAAAATTTGCAATTTCCATAATGTATAACTTGCTATATAGATGAATTAATGGGGAAACTTCCGAAAGGCCCCATCACCCCAGGACAACCAAACTTCGAATTTATAGTAATTGAGGGACGAGAAATCGAAGGAGTCCATTTTCAGAACTGGCAAATAAACCGTTCTCGAGATATACAGGGTATTCTAAAAGTGCGGAAACCCCCTATTATCTTGATAAGAACGCATTTCCACGCAAAATGACTAACCCTAACCCTAACCTTAACCCTAACCTAGGTTAGGTTAGTCATTTTCCATGAAAATGCGTTCTTATCGAGGTAATAGGGGGTTTCCGCACTTGTAGAATACCCAGTATATCTCGAGAACATTTTATTTGCCAGTTCTGAAAATGGTCTCATTCGATTTCTCGTCCCTCAATTACTATAAATCCGAAGTTTGGTTGTCCTGGGGTGATTGGGCCTTTCGGAAGTATATCCGAATTAATAATAATTATGGTGATCTATAAAAAGATTTTTCTACATATTTTTATTGCTCAAATTTCAGTTCAAAGTTCAGTTATACATTTTGAAATAATGTCATATAATTAGCCTTTACGCTGCTTTAATCCAATTAATCGATTTTTCATCTGAATTATACATAAGTTGTATTACATAAATAGTATATGATTAGAATGATTATGCGGGTACGCAAAATACGGTAACATTGCCGCGCATTCAATGCTGTGACAGGCCTAACGGACCTTTGTATCTATTTGTTTAACAACAGAAGCACGATCAGCACCATGATGAGCACATACGTAGCCGTGCTGTGTTATAGGATCAGTCATGTATATTGACTCATTTCAACACAGCATACAAATTTGAAGACATTAAATTAAAAATTTTCTGTTTTGAAATTAATTGCAAGTATAATATCAATGATGCAAATTTTATTTTGCATTAAGACTATTTAAAGCCTTTGGGTACAAGTCATGTTCAACAGGAAAGTATTTCTGACATTTCACCAGCATTGCAGCATTCACCAGTGGTTTGAAAATGCAGTTATACCGATACAGCGGACTTGCGCTATATTGCCGCGGACGGTGTTAAAATGGGAAATATAGCAGAAGCCTTTTATATGCAGCACTTAACATCTTCAGCCCAGGAGATAACTCAAAGGCACTTCTGGGATCTGGGAGAAAACTGGGTGACAAATTTTTCCTGGCCGCGATATAACGAGGTCGTAAATTAAAGCATTTAGAAGCAGCGTCGATTGATATCACAGCGCTCAGAACCATATACTGGCCGTTAAAATGGTCAATATTTTCACCGCGAGTTTGTTGTATCGATCGTGATATCTTATGATGGCATCAGTACTGAAAGTATTAACTGTGAATGGCATTTCTGTGCGCATAAATTCGTATAGACACAGCGTGGGGCAATATAAGGAGAATCTACTGCATTAATTGTATCTGTAAATATTAAACCCTTGATGAACATAGCTGTAATGCTAGCGAATATTTTGTTGGAAATAATTCTACTTTGGACTAACCTTACACTCCAAAATTTCAAATACTATTAAATTTCCATGAAATTTTCAAAACTCTTTATTTTGTGTTTTTCTATAGTATCGTGTTATATTTTCAAATTTAGTGTCTTCAAATAGTGATGATGGGCTGAAATAGGTTATGGTTAGTCTGATGGTTGCACGTGCGCTATTGCTGATGTGGAATTATTCAAAAAATCAGCGTGATGTTTTAGGTGTTAGATATTCGACACTGAATCGTGACATTAGTTTTGCATGATTGTGTAAACAAAGATGAAATGAAATGATCTGAGATGTTTTATGCAATGTATGAACATGGTTATGTTCATCATTTTAGGTTAAGTTTCTTCCAAAGAAATTTGAAACTGAACTCTATCAATATGTAATATTGATTTTTTAAATATCAGCTGATTTAAAAATATCTTTATTTGAAATATTATTATAAAATTCTTTTAATTTATTTAACAGTGTAATACAATGATAATTACTATCATTTTTAATGTTTAATATTATTTTGAAATTTAAAAAAAATGAAAACAGACAATATGAATTTTTGGATTGTAAACGGTCTGATTTTTATTTATTAAAATTTTTGTATTACAAATCGCTGATTATACAAAAGAATGCAATTAAAAGTTCTATGCGTTATACATTTTATACATTTGTTTATCATTTGATGTTCTTTTTCTATTATTTACCTATATATCTTTATCTATATCGACGACTTCCAAATCATTAGTCTGAAGAAAGTAAACAATTATTGTTACATCAAGATAACGTTAATTTTTCAATACATCATTTATTTTGAAATTATAATCAATTTATATAAAACGTAACTTTCAACTCTAATCAGAGCATTCAATTTTTATATTCTAATATTCTTTTATATTTTGAAATTAGCAATATCTATGGGTAAAAAATAAAATAACATATAGAATTTAAAGCTGTATTTAAACGACAAAATTATACTTTAATTTCATAATAACTAAAAAATTAATTTATCAACAAACTTTGCATTGGTGTCAAGATGTTATTTAAATAATCACAACTTAAATGTTGTGCACGTTAATTTTTTTGCTTCTAAGAAATGAAAAATCTTATTCTTTATAATAAAAATGTTTAAAATGTTATGAAAGTTATAACAATCATGAATAATTTTAAAATTTTGACTTTTGAATTTATTTTCGAGATTTTCGATTATCATTAACAAGATTTCGAAATACTAAATCAGAGTTACATTTGTGTAAGCTATAAATTATAGAAGCATTCTGACCTGAAAGTTTACTATTTACAACTTGGCTAGCACGTGGTAGTGCTGGCATACTTCTAGGGCTATAATTTTCCGGATGTAAAACCGCTCTTAAAAGATATGGAGGAAAGCAGTTACAATGAAGCTGCTTTTGCGTAATTCGAATTTTATGCTGAGTTAGCATTTGATTTCGAGCCAAAATAAGAAGAAAGGAATTTCACTACCGGTCAAGAATTTGAAGTCATCACTTTACAGTACCGTATATTATATTTTTATTCAATTTGATTAATCATAATTAGTTGGTTTATTTCATTTAAAATTCTACATGTTTCTCTTTTAAATTTAAAAAACAAATTGCATTTAAATATAAATATTATTTAAAAAATTTTTTAAAGGTAACAGGAGGTTCTAGAGAAGTAATAATGAAACACTGAAAAGTAATTCACGTCCTTGTCTTTTTATGTAGGAGAAACAAGGATCATCTAGATATTTCTGTTGACGTTTATTGCAATTCATAATTTTCTTACATAGCTTTCCAATTTCATCATTTTTTACTCCACTTTGATGTTGTGCAGTAATTGCAATTTGGAAATTAGTAATTTTACGAAGTATATTAATGGAAACTTTCAAATATAATCTTATCCATAGGCTTTTTCTTATTTATTTATTTAATCTCACATCCCCTGTAATGGTATTAGTGATCATAATTTACATATTAATTACACATATGATAGAAATATATTTTGAGCAAAATTTTACACTTGCTGTAAGAGGTTTTTTACACTGAGTTTTTGTTCTTAAAACAGTCTGAATGACGTTGCGAGTTTTGATTTTATTACTTGCAATTTGGTAAGTTCCTATTGTTAGGGCAATAATAAAGTGTATTTTCTATGGTAATGTTAGTGTTGCAGAAATTGCAGGCTTCAGGTTTTTGTTTTTTTATTTATTTATCTGCAGGCTTTGTTCATATATGTAAAGAGAAATAAAATTACAAAGGTCTCTGTAAGTAAATAAATTAACAATTATGAGATTACAAAGGTCAACATTTCCATGGAGCTTACGGTAGTATTAGAATTTCAACATCTGACTACACATATCCCTTTTTACTGCGGTAGTAAACGAAAGGGAGTAGAAAGCCTGTTTATGTATGTAGGTACTTTCTTCTTTTATTTCCTCAGGCTTTCCTTTCTTTTTAATCTGGGTTGCTTGATATTTGTTATATTTTATTGTCTTGCTTCGTTATACAACTGGTGCTGTATGGGGTGTGGTATAGTCATTTTTGATAAGGGTGATAATTACTTGATCCAATCAAATAATAATTAATGTATGAAGATTGAGTTGCCCAGACCTAAATTAGGTTTCAAACTTTTGACCGGTAGTGTATATAATTTAAAAAGTGACAAGAGAAAAATTATTTGCAAAAATATAATAAGCGGTAAGAGAAATGGTAAAAAATAATGAAGGAGGTAATTTGAAAAACTTCGCGTGAAATATAAAAATTAATATTTCATAATTAAGTGACGATTTGATAAATTACAAGAAATTAATTACAAGAAAATTAATTTCTTTCAAACTCAGTTTTTCCCAGTTGATAAATTTTGAAAAATCTTCCTTCATACTTAATAAATTTTAATTAAAACGATTCATAATCTTTTTATAAAAAGTCTTATTAAAAAATTTACACAGCTTATGATTGGAAGTTCTGAAAAATTAGAATTCGTATAAATTACATTTTTTAATAAAGAGAGGTTGTTGATTTTTGTTCCAATTAACAATTGTTCTAAGATATTTATTCATCGTCAGTCTTGAGAAAAAGCCGGAAAAGTATAATTTAATGAATTATTCAAATTTGCAATCTTTTCATAAAAAAAATCTGATTAAAAAAATTTAGATGTCTTATAAGACACAAGACGTAAATTTCTTTTTCCAATCTTCGGAACATATTCATTTAACCTTGAGAAAAAGTAGTCTACGATAGTAAGTTTACCCTTACAAGCTAAGAAAACAAGATTTGCTTGCAGAAAGGTGTCGTAAGGATCCGATAATTATGATAGCATTGTTTGCGATAGCCGCACACCTTTCTTTAACAAGCTGTGTACAAAGATGTTAGTAGTATCGGGTATGTCTCTATGAAATGTTTTCACGTGGTACTCGAGGTTGTTTAGTGGCCGTGCTACTTCACATGATGAAAATGAATAGCACGTCGATAAGCGCAACCCTCGAACTTGAAGAAGGGCGTTTACTTTCTTGCATGCAGGAAAGGGTAACATTAGAACGGCCTTCTTACAAACGTGTGATCGGTTTTCTTTTTTTTCTAAGAAGACAGTATTGTTTCATTTTGCCATGCCAATTGCGTATACGTAAACTCAATTCTATTTTTGCACGTTAAAAAAGCAGACAAAATTTTAAAAACAGTTGCAAAATATAAAAATCACTATTAAAATAAGTACAGTTGATATAAATAGATGCAGTTATTTATGTAAATACTGTTATTTAAATAAAAAAAATGGGAGAAAATAAAATATACTTAAAAACCATTAACAATGTAAATACAGATAAAAAATAAATACAAAGTAAAAGAGGTAAATGTGATTAACTATGTAAATAAATACAGAGCAAATTTATTTTTAATAACTGCTAAATGGTAAATAATACAACGAATTTTTTCTTTTATTATTTCTTATTCAAAATATGATTGTGTGGAACAAAAGTTTGTCAAGGTCACTTGGAGATTGCTTTATGCTTTCTTGAATGGTACGCTATATTTTTGCTTCAGTGTGATGAAGGAGTAAAAAAAGACGAATTCAAGACATTACTTACACATGACCTTGGATGAAAGTAAAGTCACTAAAGAAAAAATAAGGTAGAGCATATACTGTCGTTGTGCTAATATTTGGAAAGTTAATAATTTTTTTAGATGTTCATTTAATATAACTTTCGAATGTCTAATAGTTAAGATCTTTGCCTTATGCCTGGAATAAATTAATATTTAAAAATTGTAGGTAACGATTAAATTATTTACAAGCTTGATGTAATTTTTAAATTTTGATAGCACTTTGAAAAATTTTATTTTACATAATCATATTCTATACGAAAGACATTTGTAAATATTTTTGTATCATCTGCTGTTTAGCAGTTATTTCACCTTGTATATTACCACTGGCCTGGTATTTTGATCACAGTAATGATTTAATTGTTTCTATTAATATTTTTGGTTTAAAATTGAGAACCCTTTTTTTTAAAATACGTAGAAAGCATTAAAATCGAAACTTTACTTTTTGAAGACTTCAAACTAAGAGCTTATATTTCGAAAACTTGTAACTGAAATCTTACATATTAAAAGCTTAAAATTAAAAGTTTACAGTTTGAAAATTTGAAACTGGAAGCTTAGATTTTGGAAGCTCAAAATTGGAAGCTTACATTTTTTGTAAATGTGAAACTGCAAGCTTAAAATTTAAAATTAACATCTTAAAAGTTGCAATTTTAAAAGTTTACGATTGCACTTTTTATTTGCAAGATTTCTTTTTAGAAATATTGAGAAAAATCCGCTTTAGATGAAAACACATAATGTAAAAAGAGAATTGGGTTTTTTCTTTTTAATCCTATTAAAAAACAGAATGGAGAACAATTGCCTTTGTCTTCATTTTTCTATAGGGAGAACAGGGACCGTTTAATTGAATTATTGGAACTGGATTCGGATTGAAATTTTTCGTTTGTTAAAATTACTTTTAATTTAGTTTCTATCTGAGCTGTCGCCAAATTCTTTCTCTCTAATCTTCTGAAAATCAAGTGATTGTCGTCTACGTTTCTTATTGTCGATTGCTGCACATCTGTGTTATGGAACACGCCTATGTACACGCCTGTGTGCGTGTGTTGTATATTATATATTACAGATATATTATACATGTATATTTTATACAAAATGTAGTCAATCATGAAACAATGAGACATGAGGTAGTTCTTCTGGTTAAATATAAATAAAATAAATAAAAAAATACTTATATGAGGCTTTTTCTAAGAAAAGATTGATTTTGAATGGTGTTGATTGTGTTGAGTATGTATTAAGTATTGATTGATAGGAGGGGTGATCCAGTCATTATGGTACAACTGACAATGAAAAAGGGCTGATTCTTCTTGAGAAAATTAAATTTCATTTCATTTTATTCGTTTAATAACCATTATCGTTTTTAATAATTTTTAAAGTTGATGCAACTTTGAAAATTAAAAAGAAAAGTAATGTGACTGAATTTTGTATAAAGCAGTTGTATTATAATAAATTATGATCTTTTTAAATTAAATTTCTTAAAAAACATACAAGAGTACAATAAAACTTCTACATTTATAAGAACGAATTCTACAAATTTAAAAAAATAAATGGGTTGTATAAAATTTTAAATATTGATGGGGGCTACTGGTATTTCTCCACCCTCACTTACTAGTGGATTCTAGAATAATACTATCTAGCATGCTTTTGCTTTAGACGCAAGAAGGTTAGGGCTTTTCTCTAGTATCTAATGTGGGAAGAGACACCTGGAAGCCATTGTTTTCTTTTTCTCTGAAACAGTTCGCATTAGAAACAGATGTGTGAATGAGTAAGGTAAGAACCGAAGTAAGGTAACAGCAGAAGAAAATTTTCAAGCACTCTGTAAAGAGATAATTAGCAAAGTAGCTACATTGTGAGGAAATAAGTTAGATGAAGGGAGACAGTCATCTGGTACCGAGGGAGGGTTGCCTCCCTAACTTTACTTTCGAAGTAAATGGAGCCTGTTTTCTACTTATGTACCGAAGTTAGAATCCTAATACAGTCGAGTCAAACAGTTATAACTTTTGATAAAAAAAAGTTATTTTATCCATAGTTTCCTTTGAAAGTTAAAGTTACCCTCCGCTTGGGGCGAGAATAAATTTTGTTGTTCATATACTACAAAAAATTTCTTTATATAGTGAAATTTAAAAATAAATTATTTTAATACTATTTATAGATTTGTAAATACTAGTTTGTAATAAATTTCATAAAACATCCTGTATATTTCATAAAAAACGAAGAGTGTAAATGGGCAAATACTTTTGAACGATAGTGTATGTTCACTTATTGTTAGCTAGTGTCATAGACAATAGGGTAAACCATGCAATCTTAAATAGTTTATATGAAAAAAGTGTAAAAATTGAGTTATGATATTAGTGAAATAAGATAAACAAATTACTTTTATTCAAAATTTGTAATTATGTAATATATAGCAAAGATGAATCACTAGTACAGTTACCATGGTAACTGAAATCGTGTATCAATAGTTGACGCATAATAATTTTATACTTTGAGAAATTCATAAAATTTTTAGCAAATGTCAAAAAGCTTTAACTTGAATTAACGTGAATTCTTGTTAAAGTTGGAAGTGTCAATGCAGTGGCAAAATTAGTATAGTTTACTCTGCAGCATTTGATATGCTACATATGTTCACTTGCTAATAATTACAGTATACTCTCGTTATATTGCCGCGGAGGGAGCTGAAGAAGTGGAAAATTTTTGTAGCTTCTAAACTCTCAGTTGGAGAGGAAAAGAAGGACAATTTGCTTGAAAATCTGCATAAAGGACAAATCGTTCACGTGGCAATATAACGAGAGTCTACTATACTTAACATACTCAAACACCTAACTCGTATCATCTCCACAAATGTCTAAAATCAATTTTATTCTATAAGAAAGCCCCGTATAAGAAAATATATTAACTGCACGAGGAATCGTTTCATGTCTCTTCTCTCTTTCTTGTATCTTCCATTTCTAATCGTTGCACCGTCATTGCAGTCATATTCTGTATAATATGTAGACATTTATATAATATATAATATATCACGCGAGACACGCTGCATATACACGGTGTACGTATACAAACGAAGCATGCAACGAGTGCATATAAGATATACAGGGTGAGTCAATGAAAACTAATGTCTAAAATAACTTATTATATCTTGCTTGTATTAAAAAGTAATTAAAACGAACCATGTAGCATTAGAAGAGGTGCATCATATGGGCAGAACTACATTTTCTTATATTTTATATTTTTTGAAATTTTAAGGTGACCTCAATTTGTTGCATGATCAATGTAATTTTTCTTTTTTTAAATGCTGCTTTCAATTTTGAAGATTTTAAAAATATAAAATATAAACAAATCTGATTTCATCCATTTGATGCATCTCTTCTAATGATATAAATTGTTTTATGATACAAGTGAGTGGTAATGAGTTGCTTTAGATGGTAGTTCTTATTGACTCATTCTCTATATGGAATCTTTTAATTATAAGATAGCTGACAAGATGAGTAGCTTCATCGAGATCGATTTTAGTCGTGGTTCGATGGTTTTTCAGCGACCTTGAGAAGTACTTCGAGTATCAGGGTCAGGACTACATTTGCTCTCGTCCCGACGACAACGGAATGCACTCTTGCAGTAACTTGCCACCGCTTAAGTTTGGTGAGTGCACTTTTTTTCCCCTTTTCTTTTCCTATGAAACTTTTTATTTTTCTTCGATACGGCTGCTCTGTTTCATCGAAACCCTGTTGCACCGATCAAACTTTCAGGATATTTTATTATATGGGCCCTTTCACTCAATAATTTATTAAATAATAATATTGGTAATGATCTGTAGATTTCTGTTGTACAAATAGTTTTGTAATTTTACAAGATAAAAGTCTGACGATAGTACATTTTCTAAGTGTGCATTATAAAAATATTCTTGCATAATTTTTACAATTCTTGAAAGGCTAATAATTTTCCTTACAAATTAAGGAAATACATTGCCAAAATAATGTTTAATTTTTGTAAGTACGTTGGCTTTTATGCTCGCATATTTTTGGTAGAAGAAAATAATAATTTTGTACTGATAGTTCACTTTTATTAAATTACGCCAAGTTGAACAATTAGTTGATGTGTGGTTTGTAAAGTTTACTTGTAAAGCTTGCTTTTGCTGTCATGCAATAGAATTAATTAAAACTGGTAACTTCTAGCTTGCCACTTGTAAAATTTCACTAATGATATCAATTTAATCGTGCAAGAGGCCATGGTCTTATGGGCCAAGTGATTTTAATAATCTTGTAGAAGATTATATGAATTTACAAATTGATAGTTAAAAAAATAAAATTTTCGTACATTTCGTTAGAGGTTTTTTTGATACCATACAGTTTTTATACGAATAATAGTAAATGAATAATATTTGCATTTATAATGGCGTAGAAATCAGTAACAATAATAAAAAAATCATCAAGATTCATTGAACAGTATCGAGCAAAGTAAGCTTCCCTAAGGAAAATGGCAATATAGGAATTCTCAGAATTTTAATTTTGACGATATTAATATTGAAAGTGATTTAGAAAGAATATAATATGATTTTTAATTATTAAGTGTTACAAAATTTAGTATAAAAATAGGGAATATGAATAATAACATAAATATCGATTCAAATTCTCCCGCGTCAATGTTTATACGCAAGTGGAGGGGAGTCACAGGTCTGTATTATATGGGCCCCTTCCCCTATGTCGTCATTATTCGCAAGAACGCCTAAGGGATGAGGCAGGAGTCCGATACATAAATGGGAGGCTTACGTCGAGGACCACGAACCCCAAACCCGGAAACTCGAGAAAGTCTATAGGAGATCAGGAACCCGAAAATGCGGGAAAATCTACTGCGGGGGAAGGGGGATCACCACTTTCCCTGGGGAAGCCTATTATGCTCGATACTGAACGTTAGCTTATTATACTTAGGCGCCCACTATCTACCAAAAAGTGGATTTCATCATATTTCAAATCATTTATTATTTAAGTATTGAAGTACACCCAATCGTGAAATTTTTTACTTAAACTTGATTAGGAAAGCAACAAATATTATCCATGATTTATTGAAAGTGTCCTAATAAAATTATTGTTCGCAAATGAATGAAATGTTTGAAAAAAGTGAAGGTGTCAATCAAAGATGACGATCAACAACTTCGTTTGACAGACTCGTTTTGAAGTGGTTCAGTTTTCACCCGCTCTAATTTTTAGGAAGGGTTGAACAGAGGGCGGCACTGCATGGAAAGTTAACAGGGCACATTATACGATATCGGACAAACTGTTTCGTTGATTTCGTTTTTATATTAGGTCGTCTCATAAATTCGAGCCATTTTTCACATTGACGGTCAGAATAAAATATTGAATATTATTAAAAATGTTTTTTTTCATGCATGTTCCTCCCATTTCGCGAGTGAAGTATTATGAGTGAAATTTATTTTGCTTTTTATCAAAATATTTTGTGATTTATTGAAACTCATAAAACACGAAATGTCAGATATAAATATTCATTTTATTCATGATTTTTCTCTTAATTGATCCACGTACTCGTTTATAAAAATCAATTTACCTTAATTTGAAATAAATTCAATTATATACTTCCTAAAAATATTGTTAAAAATGATATTAGCAATTCTTTAAACAAACATTTAGTGACTGTTTAATGAAAGTTTATTAAAATTGGTAATTATAAATATAAATTTCCTATATTATTAAAATATTATTATTCCTATAGCATACATTTAAAAAAAGAAATAGTGAGTAGGTACTTTAAAACTTGAAAAATATTAAAAATGAAGTACAATTTAATTACTGTTTCAGCAAACAATCATTCCTTTTATGCTACACTCATGAATATGAAATTTTTTCAATTTTTGAAATAAGGTGTGCATTTAATGTTCTTTCTCTTTTTCTTATTTTATATCAAAACAGCAAACTTCAAATTTCTTTTATCAATGTGCCCCTGTATCGTTTAAAATAAATTTCTAGAATGACGAATTTCCAAGGTTGATTGAACTGTATACTCGTGAGTCTGACCAGTGATGTAACTAGTATAGTTGTCCAACAGGAGAATTAAAAAAATGTGTTCTCTAATTTTCTTCATTTTTGGTATATTATCTGATCTTTTTGAAAATATTCCGATAGATATTTATTGAAAAAAATGATCTTATTTTCTTAATAGGGGGTTAGCTAACCACTTTAACGCCCCTTCCCCTAGTTGCGTTACTTTATCTGGCTTTGGGGGTACATTACATTACATTTTCGGTTTTCTTGGGCGTGCGCTCAAGATGGCGATTCAGGGGGATATGCCCCCTATATTGCCTACCTTTGGGGGTACAATATTTAACTTACAAATATTAGATTGGTGCATATGAAATGTCGTTTTTCTCAAATTTTAACTTCGTGAAATGGATTAAAATAGTAACAATGTTGGATATTATATAAACGGAAAAGAAATTCCTCATAATATGTGTGCCATTAACTATTAGTAATATCCATAACTGATTATTAAAAATTATTATTTGAAGTTATGAATAACGGGGATTTTTACAAATACTACGTAATGAATTTAGCACAGAAACTTATCCAAAAAATTACTACATAATTACTAATTGTTTGACAAGATTATTTTCTATTTTTTTCTTTTTTTTTAATAATATACACTTGCGGATAAAAATTAAGAAACAAGTAAGTTTCGTATAATTCAATCAATATTTACCATCAAATGAGAGACTATTAAATAAATTAATAGTACTTAAACTATAAAAGTGATTTCAAATATGCTATATAATAGCAATATATAATTTTTTAATTTTTTGTGGACAATGTAGAAGATCTTTTTGCATTTTTTAATTTTGAAAATTGAATGATAATTATTATTATTATTGTACGTTTTTAAATACAAAATTAAACACAGAGTATAGATTTATTTGAATAATGAAAAATCTTTTCAATTTGCTGAGTTTTTCTATTTACACGTTAAAAATACCACGATAGTAGCTCAATAATATTTAAATGTAAGAACTGTTTAATTTTCAATTACAAAATTTAGAAATAAGGATTCTATTTGGAAGTGTACCAAGAATTCTACAATAACGAAACCGTTGGAAAAGGGTCAAGGCTATATAAACCATATTCTGAAAAAACTATGTATTTTTTAAGATTTATTTTACAAAATGATATTTCATATGTACCAACCTAATGCACTATTGAATCGAAACAGATATTGAATAGATGAGTCACTATGTCTTGATACTAGGACGACAGTCTCGAAACAATTCAAATGTTCTTGGTTCTAGGAAATGTGGTTTGCAACAGTACCGCGTTACCGAACAACAATACAACGTTTATCACCAACGACACCTGCGTTAATTGGAATTACTACTATACGGAGTGCAAAGGTCAGGGTAACAATCCTTTCCAAGGGACAATATCGTTCGATAATATTGGTCTTGCCTGGGTCGCAATATTTCTCGTGAGTGTCCTACTTCTTTCACATTCACCAATGGAAATATCACATTAGCCGCATTTAATTTGAACCCTTTACGCTCACTGAATTTTTTATTTAATTTTTTACATTCCATCTTAACATTTAGTATAACATTCGTTTTGTATTATTATATACAGAGCTGAGAGAAATTTAGAGAAAAAATTTAGAGAATTTAAAGTATTAGATACTACGAAGTTTAGATAAAATAATATTTTAAATAGAAAATTAAATTTAATAAAATAAAATAATTTTGAAGGATTTAAACGTAACAAATGAAATATTTGATTTCTTAGAATACATTTTATTTTTATAGTTATACATATAATGTAAAATAAAATTAATTATTTAATAATTACCATTTGAAATAATATTTCACCTAGCACTGAGTGTCTAATACTAGGTGATGATATATATTTTTAATAATTCTGGATGATTGCGTCACTAAAAGCTGACTACACGCATTTAATTCTGGGAAAATAGATAAAACTATGGCCAAATTGCGGAATAATTTCTATCAAAATAAAAATTTCTATATGGATCTTTACTTTATTAAAAGTTCTTATCGATGTAACCTTCGTTAAAACTTTTAGAGAAGATCAAAGGTAAAACAAACAGTTTTTCGTGAATATCACGTTATCTGTTAGTTCTACAACAAAAGAACCTATTACAAAATTTGTAGCTTAAGAAATTCTCTATAAAAAGTGTTCTATAAATCTTTTTCGTAAAAGTACTCCTCTCTGAGATATTATCAAGTGAATTTGCGAGTGAAGATGTGATCTGTTAAATATGTATATTGCAAGTCGCTATGAATTTGATGAAACATTTCTCAATATTATTTTTGTTCAATGTTTATAAATGTATTTTAAATAAATGTACTCGGAAAATAGAACACAATTTTACATTTTGTTCTTGATAAATCCAAGAGATAGAAGCAAAAATAGCAATAAGCGAAACTAGCGAATTCCAACAGGTAAAATGTCTTGCAAAAGGCAGCAGAATCAACTCGTTTTATCCTTGATAAAGGAATTGTAAGTGATCAGGTGTGTAAATATTGGATATTGATCTGAACGACAAACTACGTGCTGTGGCCTCGCAACGAGTAGAAACCAATGATTTGCTACGCTTAATGGAGGAAGATCCAATTCAAACCGCACAAGAACTCACAAATCAATTAGAAATTATCCACAGATTTGCTGCCCATTTATTCGTATATACGGAATAAGAAAAATTCGTAAAAAGAGGGAGATGTATTTCGTCTCAGTTATTAAACCTTAATTTTCATACAGATGTAATTCAGTAACAATTGTTCAAGAAATATAATTTTCAAAGTAAATTAAAAATAAATCTAAATTTTATGTTTATAGCTGACCTATATTTGTACATTTAAAATAAAATAACAAACAATGGTATATTATAGTTAAAAAAATTTTTGGCAAGATTCTAAAAATATATAACATTTAGTATTTATGATATAAGGAAGGGTGCTACACCAGGATTGGATTAAGATTTTTGGGGTTATCAAACCTTCAAGGACCTCTTGGTTTAAAAATTGAAATTCATTCTAAATAAAATTAAATAACAATTAATCGTAAAGGAAAAGGGAAACAGTGAAAAAATTTCATTCAATATTTATTAAATTAAATATATTAAATGGAAGGCTTAGAAGGGAGATTGGCATTGTAGCCCCCGTTAGACCATCCCTTAATCTGACGCTGTGCTTTACTTAGGGATTTTTTTATTTTAAATAATTCAAATAAATAAATAAAAATGTGTGTGACTTGCATTAGTTTTGCAATACTACTGTTGTGTATATAGTGGTTTTTTTTTATGCAAGATTATGTATTTGGAATGTATTTAGAGCGTAAAGGGTTAAAATGTAGTCTGTCAATATAGTCAAATTTCATTTAAATAAAAATAATTAATTTTAGATTTAATATACTAAAGTCTATATACTAAGCAAAATTAATATGATAATGGTATTCTTCTAGGTAATCAGTCTTGAAGGATGGACAGATATTATGTATTATGTACAGGACGCTCATTCTTTTTGGGATTGGATATATTTCGTCCTTTTAATTGTGGTACGTGTAAAGCTCTACGTAACTGATTGTTTCGTGGGCTTAATTCAGCTGAAATTCAATATTGATTGAAATTTTAATTAATTAGTTGACCGCAAATCATCTTTTGGAAATAATTACAATTCATAATTAGTTTGCAAGAAGGTTACTTTCGTTAATTGCAATTACATGTTGGTTATTAATTTTTGGCCCGATTGAAGTAAATATGAATGCAAAACATTGGTAAATAAATTTGTATTAAAATAAAATAATAATTAATCTGGATTTGTAATGAATTTCTAGTTTACAAACAACTAAATTGACCAGCGAATTTTTGTATATACGATGAAAAGCAAGACTTTTTGTTATAAGACAATCTTTCATATGACTTTATTTTGTGAAGAATTTTTGAGTTTCAATTTTGAATTCAAAAAGTTTTCATTTAAATTCAAAACGTTATTCATAATTATCAGATGGGCAAGGGGGTCAGAAACAATTTTTGTCATACCTTATTAGTATTTTATTTTTGTTTATTCCAGATAAAATTTTCTGGAATTTTCTTAAATATTTCGAAATTAATTCTTAATGAGAGATCCTTAATTATGTTACTAGTTTTAAGGTAATTAACTCTTGAACAGCTGAATCTAAGTCAATCGAGACCCAAACATACAAAACATATAAGTACAAGAATATTAACCCAAGAATCAAGAATAATTTTTGAAGGAACAATGCAAAATTTAGAAAATCATAATAATATGTAATACAAAATTGAATTAAAATTGCCGTTCGAAGGTGAAATTCGAACATGATATTCCGATTTTTAACGAAAATAGTATCATTTAATAACGAATTATTCAATTAAACAAATTTGAATTACAGATTGGTTCCTTCTTCATGATTAACCTTTGCTTAGTCGTAATAGCAACACAGTTCTCAGAGACGAAGAAACGAGAGATGGAACGAATGCGACTGGAACGTGCACGGTTTCATTCTACATCAACCCTTGCATCATCGACAAATACTTCCGAACCAACTACATGTTATGCAGAAATTGTCAAGTGAGTGTTCCGTCTGTTATATATACACAATTTCAAATCGTTTTCCTGAAATTTTGGAAAAAAAACAAAGGGAGGCAGAGAAATTGTCTTCTTGTCGCCCATTTTATAATTTAGTACAGTGCTTCCCAAAATGGACGATACCGACCCCTTGTCGTTACTTGCTGGAACAATTCATGGGGGTGTTAGTAGCCTCCGGTGTAATGGGGGAATGTAAAGTCACTGCATTTCTCTGTTCGTTCATTTAAAGAAGGTGAATTTCCAGGGGGCTCTATGCTTTACTAAGCATGAGTGAGGGGGTTAAATAAGTTTGAGAACCTATGGCATAACACATTGTTGAATGGTCACGAGTTAACTGGTGTTTGCACTTGCATCGACTACTTTAATTTTCGAAACTCAGGATAATATGGAATATTATAAAATTTTTACAATATCCCATATTATTATTATAAAATTGCTGGTCAACAATGTGTTAATACTTCAAAAACATTTAAAATAATTTGCATGAATGTAGTCCCTGACCTCTACCTAGTTACGCCAATGACCCTTCTTATATATATTTTTTAATTAAATTTAAAAGTCTAAAGAAATCTATTTCATGCACTAATAACAAATATTTCTATGGGAGCCCCTATTTTCATCAGATCCTGGCATGTGCCTATTTTTGCTAGAACCCTTAAACGCGCCCTCAGCTTTATATTAATAAATATGATTAAATATCCGTAAAATGCATTATCAGTCAGTATCCTTCGTAATATATACGCAGCTAAATCTCTAAAATAGTATGTACAGTAGACTTTTATTATATTACCACACGAGCAATTTGACGTTCACATGGATTTTAAAGCATACCAGTGCCACCTTTTCATTATCATAATCTATGAAAATGATAAGATTCTATCTCTCCTCCTCCTTTTAAATAAGAGCTTGAAAGCTCGACGAATTTTGCACTCTACAGCCCCGTAATCGGCAATATAACTAGAATCTACTGGGATAGATAAAAATTTCATTAGACAAAGTTAAATGATGTCAAATAAAGCGTCATATAACATATCAATATTAGATATGAATTATATTTAAATAAATTTTAAATTATTTTATAAATTATTTCCATTAAATTTTCATTAATAAAATAAAATAAAATAAAATAAAGGATTGGTAAACGTTTAACTGAGAAATAATCGATAATGTCAGATCTTTTCCTTCTTTCATTCTCACGTAATTGTATTGTGTGTTCTCAGATATATTGCACATCTATGGAGAAGAGGGAAGAGAAGACTAATGAAGAGATATCGGGTATATTTATACAAAAGGCAACAGAAACGCGAGCAAAATTTACTTAAAGAACAACGGCAACACGGGCATCCGTTTCGAGGGAGTACAAGCGGTGCTGATTCAAATCGATCTGCAGGTAAAGGTAGTGTATTTTTTGAGTAGAACACAATTACACATTCGCAAATTTAATTTTCATTTTTCTCAATAATTTGTGCAAAAATATTCTTTCCATTTTACTATCTAATTTCTATGTAATCAATTTCTGGTGTCGTGACTAATTATGAAATAATGGGATTGTACAATTTAATCCTGGACACTCTGTGTATTCTGTCACTTATAATTACATAGCTAATGCAAACCATTTCGGTGATTGCCGTCCACAGAAGCAAACAGTATGCAGAATAGAATATGTTATTTATTGGGCACCATTGTGTACAGTATTAATTTGTCAGGTCACACTGCAGGTATTTTCGTACTGTACGATACATTGTTAATTCTCATATCAAGAGAAAATATTTCATATTTATATAGCTATGTTAATTGTATAGAATTCAGTTTTGCATCTAATATTTCTGTGAATTAAATTTCAATTAACATTAGAAGTTTTTACAAAAAGGATTATGTAAATAATTTGGACTGACAATTTGGAAAACTGCTATTTAAGTAAGGTTCAGTAAATTAAATTTTAATCAGAATTAGAAATTTTTGGAAAAAAATATTAATAATAATATTGATAATTTTTGAAGTAGTTACAGAAACAGTTAACACTTTAACCTTCAGATATTGGCTGATTACTTGTTTTTCCAGTATAAAAAACAGACTCTTCGGATTGTATTAATATAATTATACGATTCACGAATTTCTCCGAATACATATTAACCCTTGTACGGCGGATCAAGGAGAAACCCCTAATTTTCATTATTTTGTATTCCATATTATCATTATTTTCTAAATTTTACAGTGTTCCCTTATAAATTATTTTTTTAGTATATGAACTCTTTCGTTAAAAAATTATTCATTTTAGACTAATACGTTATCAAATAATTGAAACAAATTTTAAATAAGTGATATGTAAAAGTTGTATCAAGGCTCTTTTAATCTTCAGATTTAAATTTAATTGAAATTTTAAAGACTGCCGTCAAAAAATACATCAAACTTAAAAAACTAAAAAAGTTATACGAACTTCGTATCATTATTGAAGATGGATGGACTGTTATCGACGGCTAATTTAATTAATTTCACGTCGTTACGAGAAAGTTGTTCCTCAAAAAGGCAGAGCGACACATTATTAATAACATCTACCTTCTTTTTATAAATTAAATTTCTGCTCTTTACTTAACTAACACAGTTTGTATTAATAATTTTAAACTCATGTGACTTTAACTAATTGCATTACAAAATTAAATGATTCAACTTATTATGTTAGAATTGTTAATTTACTTTTTTTTTTATTAATTCAATAACTGTAATTTAACATGTCAAATAATTTGCTTTTTTGTTACATTTATTGTATTTACTTTTAAAATTTTAATGAATTTTTGAATTAGTTAATCCTCATATAACATTGGGAAATAAATTATAGAATACGTCTAGAAGTTGATGTAATTTTAGATGATCTATATTTTTCAGCATAATTTATAACATTTCAAAATTCTCATTGATGTTATTCAAGATGATCACGTTAGATGAATCACCCTCTATATTGTACTTGTTATAAATAACCTCTAAGATAAACTACTTTCCTAAACTGATATTACGTAGTAAAATGCAAAAGGTTCTGGTCTAACCTTGATTTACAAAAGAACATTTTTAAAAATCTTCAATATAATCTGCCTATATTATGAATATCTATTGAGTATCACTTGTATTCTCTCATAACGAATCAATGATAAAACAACAAAAGGTTAAAAGTACTGGTATTTCTAAATTGTAAGGAACAATTAAAACAATATTTCTTTTCTCACTGCGCAATTCGTTATTTTTTAAGTCCATAATCTGAAGTACCTGATACGAGTATTTCTGATTAGATGAGCCAGAGAATTTCTAATAATATGGAAATACCTATCATTAGATTTCTATGGAAATTGAAGCTTTGTTAAAAAATAAAATACTTATGTATATGGATTAAATTTTAATCAGAATTAGAAATTTAAAAAAAAAATACATAAATGATAATTATGACAATTACCTAAAGTTCTCAAAACAACACAGTGTAATGTGGTTTTTATGGCTAACCATACCTGTCCTAAAAAAATTAAAGCAGAAATAACTACTCAGGTCAAGGAAAACGAGAGGACCGTCTGTTACATGGTAACCCTCGACCACACGTTACATAACCCGATACAGAAATCATCATAAACTTAAGCTAAAATGTTCTACCTCAAGCCAGATATTTATCTACTACTATTTAGGTCAAGGAAGCATTTACCATGGAACGGCACATTGCAAATTTTAGAAATATATGCAAACTTATTGGCGAATTCACTGCTTTCAAACTGTAATAGTATCTTTCTTACATGATGGAATTTGCAAATTACTCAGAAGCGATTAAAAGCGATATATCGACGAACAGTTTTTATATATAAATTATGTAACGTCACACAGTAGGTTTTTTTAGTTCTTTTACTGCACGAGGGAATTTATGAAAAATTACTCAGAAGTTTGAGCAATTTGTTGCAACTTTTTGTTTTTGATTTGAAATATGATATCTGCAGCACAATTTTTCATAAAACAGTGTCCTTCCTTCCTTTTTTGTTCATCTTCACATATGACTCATGGACATGTACAGTTTCAAACATTTTTAAATTCCGAATCTGAAACCTATTTTTCTCCATCAAACTCATTTCATATTATGATATTTCAATTTCTAAATTTTACATGGTCTCGATTAAACATATTTAAACAATTTTGAAACTGAACAAGATTCGTCACTCGTGAATTTTTCAGATATCTTCTATTTTATTTTGAATATTAAAGATCTAAGACAAAATCTAACTGCTTCATTTTCTCGTAAAAATCGTCAAATAAAGTTACAAAATAGATTACTTATAATTGAAAAAATAAAATAGCTCCAAGAAATAAAAGATTATTAAAATTGAAAATTTTACTTTACTTTCAAATTCAGTTTTTTAAAAATTGAGATTGATGGAGAAACATGGGTTTCCGATTCATAATGCATGAAAACCGATCACCTATTGATTATTACAACATAAAATATGTGTATGTAGGATAATGTAATTCTGTTGTAAGTAAATGTAACATCATGCACATTAATATCATTATTGTTCATTTAATTACCATCCACTAGATAGGAGACTTCACTATGGAAGGTGTCCTCGGTTGTTGGCGGCACTCGAGTACGCGGAACAACAGCAACAACAGCAGGGTATCGGCAGCGGTGATGGATCGCTAACCGATTTTACGGCCAATAGTCCACCATCGCAGGGTGCAATTCTGGCTACTGCCGTTAGCAATAATGGCGGGAGTAATGGAAATTTAGCTGTTGCACCCCGCGCTAGTCCTGAAATTTCCGAGGCAGACGTATCTTCGAATGTGGGCCATCGCTTAGGTCTCCATCGAACTTCCTCGGTCTCCTGTAACGGAAGTGATAATGTCGTCTCCAATGCTACTGAAGCCAGCATACAGGTGAGTTCTTTTTATATTTTATACTAGCAAACTCACCCAGGGTGTGTATTTGTCAAATCTATAATATCTGTAATATTAAGTCAAAGGGTTCGGGGGTTCGCGAGTTTCATGGCCTTGTTATACGGCCACTCCTACTCTAGACTTTCCCTATTCCGCCATTGCCGAGCGATTCCGAGCGGTACGACAATATAAGGGAGGAGACCCCTCTTGGGGGTGGTAGGTGGGGTGATTTTGAACAACTTTCTCCTTTACGAAAATGCTCGTTAAGGCTTAGTTTTTGAATTATTAATGAAAAATACCGACCAATCAGAGCGCGCATAGTGCGCAGGCGCGGGAGTGTCAGCTACGAACCAAGTTTGACGCGATACCGAGTGGTTTCGAATGGTTCTCGTACTCCCGCGGTTGAGCTCGCCCACTGTGCGCGCTTTGATTGGTCGGTGTTTCTCATTAATAATTCAGAAACTAAGCCTTAACGAGCATTTTAGTATAGGAAACAGTTGTTCAGAATCACCCTAGCTATCACCCTCTCAAAGGATGCCGGCAATCGATACTCATTTTATTATTAATATTTCTTAATTATATACTAAATTTTACAATATTTAGTAATTAAACATTATATTATCTTCTTTCCTAAATTACTTTTAGTATTAATATTCTTGTTTCTTCAGTAACGCCATTTTCCCTAGAGAAGCCTACTTTGCTTGATACTGTACATTAATTAAATTCTAATTGAAACTTTCTTCATTCTTTCTAATGGTAAATAAATAGCTTAAAAATAGAGAAATAATAATTTTAAGTAATTTTTAACTTCAGATTACTATTGACTTTCTTAGTTCCACTATGACAAAGTATCACTCTCCTTTAATATAAACATTCTATGTAAATGTTAACAAAGCATAAACCTTTCTTTGGAGAAGTCAAAAAGCGTTAAAAAAGACTATAGCTGCACGGAACTAACGTTAACAAAAGACAGTCAAAAGGCTTTTGACCGACCCAAGTCACCATTTAAATATTAATTCACGAATAAACAGCATCAACATCTTTTGACTTCATGAATATTCATCATTCTTCTTCAGACAAACAACGCGCTGCTAAGTCCACCTTGTACGCATTATCGTAGAAGAAGTAGCGTGATGTTCAACGACGTGGTATTGTTGCACGGCAGCAATAGTGTGGGAAATGCATTGCAAGCTGGATCTATAGTGTCACCTGGGGAAAGGAACGTGTGTTCGAGCGAAAAAATGACCCAAACCGGAGATGGCAATGTTTGGTCGAGTCCACTGCCAGATCACATACAGGTATCTTTTACAACAAAGTTTCATTCGTACTATAATTATAATTACAATATATTGAAATTTTATATCAGACTTTTTTAAGTAATGTTTTATAGATACTTCATATTAGGCCTGCACACGAAATTGCCCGTAGGGCACCCAAGTGCCCGCGGGCTTGTCACGGGCTCGCGTTCATTTTTAAACGACTGCATCAATGTGAATGAAGAGTCTTGAATAATTTTAAATTTTTTACAATAAAATTTGTAACATTCTGTAATTGTGAAAAAGTCTACTAATTTTTGAAACAGTATATACAATTCATTTTTGTGTATTGCAGCAGAAACCACTCATTTTTACTGATTTTTAAATTCATCATTACTCCTTCCTTAGGAAAGTTCAATTAGAAATGTAGTAGACAAGTAATTAACAAAATACAGTAAAGAGAATCGATGATAGCTGAGAGGAATTTAAGTGCGACGGTGCAAATATCAAAGAGCAAAGCGTGCCTTTAAGTGCCTTAAGAATATCAGCATGGCGTGAGTTATAGTGTGAATCAACCTTAATTTATCGTGCGTGGATGTTGTTACAGATGCAAGCTGAATTGGGTGGGAACGAAGCTATGACCTGTCAGGAATTATTAGCACTGAGCGGGGCTCTAAGCGCAGCTTTACCAACTGGACAATTGGCATTGGATTCCTTCCTCAATTCGCTTACAAAAGGTACTTATACTTCCGTTTCGTTTAATAAAAGAAACCTATTATATTTATAAAATTATCGTATCCTTGATTATGGCACTCTTACCCTTAAACCGCGGAGGCTAGGTCAATTATGACCCAAACTTACAAAACCTATATAAGGGTATTATAAAGGGTTTCTTATATTAGAATAATTTTTACGGGAACGATGTAAAATTTAGAAAATGAAAATAATATTAAATACGAACTTGAATTAAAATTAGGGTTCTCTCCATGGTTCGCCGTCCGAAGGTTAAAATAATGATTGTTACACATCTGTCATAAATGACTGGAAGATAAAAAGACACAGTACTCTTATTTTTTATATAAAATTCAGTCAAAAAAATACCACGAAACACTTTTTCTTTTCAGGAATAACGGACCGACATATTACTTTAGAGGATCGTACACAATGGTTGGTGACGGATGTTGATAATTGTTCTTGTTGCTGCGAACACCAGGGCGGCGATCAATGGCCAGAGGAAGGTGACAAATGGACTAAAGCTTCACGGGCGAAGAGAGTCCTTAGGACTTGCGGAAGTCGTTGTGTCTGCGCGTTACGTTGCATAAGACGGTCGATCAAGAAACTGGTCGAGCACAAATACTTTCAACAGGGTATTTTATTGGCAATTTTGATCAATACTTTGAGCATGGGAATAGAATATCATAACCAGGTCAGTACTTTTCTTTTAGTATCGTAAAGTGTAATAATTCTTGCCATGCATTTTATTGACTATTCTCGATGTTCCATTTTTAAAACACGTGTATTGAACATCGTGTTCTTTTCTTCTTATTTATTTATCAACAGCCAGCACAATTGACTGTGGCGGTTGAAATAAGCAATATCGTATTTTCCGCTGTCTTCGCCGTGGAAATGTTATTAAAAATAATCGCGGAGGGCCCATTTGGTTACATCGGCAATGGATTCAACGTCTTCGATGGAGTCGTTGTGGTCCTCAGGTACGTTTAATAAATAATTCTTGAATTTTCAAGAAATGACTGTCAAAGACAAATGTTTATTGCATTTATTATTCATCTTTCAAATATAAATGAAGAAAATGAAAGTGTAATAAAAATTATTATTTTATAAAACATGACTTATATGTACATTACAATAACATATTGCAATATCTAAAAAATGTATTGCTTTGTTGCATATTAATTATTATGTAGTTAATATATTTTTTTTATGACCATAAAAGACTATATATAATTGAAAATTCATGTTTTAATATCATAAACTCTAACGCGTCAAACATTTAACAAAATTTTAAATTATACCAATTTTATCAAAATCGGTACCGGTATTTTGAGTTTTTCTGAAGAAAGTGCAGAGGTATATTCTGTAGGTAAAAATAAGAAGAAAAGGTTAAACAAAGGTCGGCTATAAACAATTTGTTAGAAAGTTAAAAACAAATACTGCCAGCATGAAAAAAGTAACAATGTACTTTCCATTGTAGTACATGACGGGATACTGTCTGCGTAGGCTTCAGACATTTAGAAACTTAGAGTAACAATCACTTCCTGTTAGCTTTTTTAAAAAAAGAAAAATGGCTATTGGTAAAAGTTAACCCGTTGATGTCCAAAGATGCATATTTACAATATTTTACTGTTTTTTATGGCCACAATTTTTTCTTTTTATTATGTTTGATTTAAAAAAATATTTAAACAACGTTATAAGCAAATATCCACCTCAATTACTGCTGACCTGACGTTCAGTCGTATTTCGGTTTCTATAAGGATTTTGAAGGTGAAACCGAAAAATATCGTTGTTATATAGATATTTTCAGCTTCAGTATTAGCTCCTGACGTAAATTACTTTTCGTTATTTCACCATGATGGTTACTCCACTAGAGATGCTACCGTCACTCCTGTTTTCCCCTTAAATATCCACCCTTACCTGAATCTCATAGCTCCTAACAATTACGAATTTTGTTTGCAATAGTGTCGTGGAGATCTTTCAAGCATTCGTGGAAGAGAGAAGCGGTAGTTCCGGCTTGAGTGTTCTAAGGACCTTCCGTTTATTGAGAATCCTGAAGCTCGTACGATTCTTACCTAATCTAAGAAGACAACTGTTCGTGATGCTACGTACCATGGATAACGTTGCCGTATTCTTTTCCCTTTTAGTACTTTTCATCTTTATATTCAGGTAAGTCGTTCCATTTCCTTTTTGGCAAGAGTGTTGGAATTGTCGCGGTTGTCCCAGCGTCGGTTCTTGTAAATTGAAGATGCACGTTCCAGGATCGCGATTCGCGCCAGGTATCATTGTCGCGTCGTGTTTAAGGACGTGGGTCAGTGTCGCGTATTGCTCGGATAATCATCTCATCAGCGTAACGTTTTTTGCATGAAACCATTGGATGACCGATGGACGTTTACGGGGAATATTTTGAAAAACGAATCGTTAAAATGTCAACGAGAAGCTAGCCGGAGTGTCGGTCGTGTGCAACGTTTATTAAAGAAGATTCGTTGCCATTTGTAATTGTGAAACAGCTTCTTGTCCGTTAACGAAGCTGCGGCTTGATTTGTCGTTACTCTTCGAACACGAAGTGTACCAAGTGACTATATCTTCCGTTTTACTCCTGTCTTCTCTTCTTCATGCGCTTTCACTTTTCTCATCGCATATATATATGGATCGTCGCGTAAACGCATCACATAGATGACCGAGTCGCAAGTGAATCTGGTTTATACATATAATATACCGACTCTGTTGCGTTTGTGAGCAGCGTTTTCTAACGTTGTAATGGTAATGACGATGGGTGTTTGTTGGCACGTTTACAAGGGGTGCCTTGTCGGCCCTTTGTCATGGCTTGAGGCATTGAACGTATACATTACTTTCTACCGTTTATTAGAGGACATTTGTACGTATGAATATCGATATGAATATCTATATATACATATATACATGTTCATACGCATGCGTGTACACGGACTGTTTAAAAGAAGATATACACTGTGAATATTGCAAGTTTTTCATAACGAAAGGAAGTGACAAATTTTTGACTGTTTTGGAATTTGAGTCCTCGTTTTTGAAAAATAAGTAAATAAAAATTAAGTGTTCGATTTCTAAGACATCATGTTTGAATAGCTAATCATATTTTGTGATCATTAGTATAATTAGGTAGGGGCTCTTATCATTTTTAAATCCTAAAACTTTAAAACACTAAAATTCTAGAATTCTAAAATTTTAAAACTCTAGAACTATAATACTCTAAAACCATAAAATTCTAAAATTACAAAATTACAAAATTACAAAATCTCAAAATTTAAAAATGACAATTTCGAAATCTTAGAATTCCAAACTTCTAAAATTTTAAGACTACTAAATTCCAAAATCTTAGAATTCAAAAATTCTAAAATTCTAAGGCTACTAAATTCCGAAATATCAGAATTCAAAAATTCTAAAATTCTAAGATGACAAAGTTTCGAAATGTCAGAATCCCAAAATTCTAAAATTCTAAGGCCACTAAATTCCGAAGTCTCAGAATTCCATAATTCTAGAATTTTAAGACTACTAAATTCCGAAATTCTAAAATTCCATTTTGCATGCACTTAATGCATAGTCTCTGACTTTATGATAGTCAGAGTTCATTACCTGGGTAAATTTATTCATACCATAAAGACAATATGAAATTCAAAGAGATTAATTTACCTAAACTTAAACATAGCACTTCAAAATTCAACCGTCCCATTTTCAATCTGTTATATATAATCAAAAATAAAAACCCAAGATACAAAATGCCAAAAATTTTTTCGATTTCTGTTGTCATGAAGAATTTGTAATTTTCAAGGTGTACATTTTTGATATGGTGTATATCTTGTGTATGAACGTGTATATATATATATTTTCGTGTGTGCATGCAGCTTTTACCTATCGACAAATATATGTATATACTATATGTATGTGTGTAAATATGCATACTATTAATAACAATAGTGTGTATACGCACACATATTATCACCTATTGATTATTCGTGTATTCGTACGTTTTTTTAATTATTCTATTGTCCCCTCTGTTCTTTTGTTTGCTATGTACTCTAAGTGCCTACAAAATGCGCCTCGGTGTGGTCATCGATATTAGACAGCTTGCGAATGGATAATATGTACTTTTTTTCGGTTATTTGATTATGCTGCGTATACCGGCTTCTCACTATCTCGCGTTTGAAAATCATTCAACGATTAATTGATTGCTCATCGTAATCACTGTTACATTTTATTTTCTAATTTAACTTTGTTTTGTCTATGAATGTTCGTGATGTTCCATATTTAACCAGAATTTAAATATACATTTTATATGGAAATATTTTTTGGTCCTTTTTTGTATGAAACTGCTTATGAATACTATTTATAATCAATAATTAAGTTGGTCCATTGGGATGCTTATTGAAGGATAATTAAATAATTATGTTGTTATTTCTTATGGCAGATCGATAAAATTAAACCAAGTTGCATTAAAAGTGATGGAGTGTTTATTTTATATTGGCAATTTATTGAAGTATTATTAATTATGCAGAACGTATAATTATTTTGCAAAATAGTTTAAACATTACTGCAGAATTTGACAAAATTTCAAATATAAAATGAGTAGTTTATTAAACAACGCTCAAAGAAAATTATATATCAGAATTAACAATTAACCCTTTACTGATTGAATTTAATTGTTATTTAAGTTTGTTGAGCTTTATTGAGAAAGCAAACCTGTTTATTTTTTGAACAAAACTTTGAAAATAATTGCGAACCACATAGAGTCCAGTTATTATAAAAAGAAAAATTTTATTTTTCTAGTACGAATTAGTGATGTTTCAATTAATTAGAATTTATTACTACAAAATAAGAAAATTTCATTTTATAATGAATTTTTATAGTAATTATTTGCAAGAAACGCGAGTGCGCATCATAGTCAGACTTAAAAAAAAACAGAAATTTATTTCTTTCAACTTATATTTATTTTATTACTTTCACAAGGTCCCTCGATTTGATCCGTTTCTCATATATTCTCCAACCCTCCCCTCTGACTTTCTTTTTCTCTGTACACATATTTATCTATCTATATATTTACGGATAAGGAAGTACATTGCACGTTTCGTTGTGTTGTAGTATTCTCGGGATGAACCTGTTTGGTTGCAAATTCTGTGAAACGATGAAAGGCAGCTCTGACGTCGAGTGTGATAGGAAAAACTTTGACTCGTTACTCTGGGCTATTGTGACGGTGTTTCAGGTACCTACAAAGGATACTTTTCCACGTATCCCTCGAGGGTTTTTTTTCTCTATATAGTGTATATTATATTACAATTATATTATATTATATATATATATAACACACGTATATATATATATAATATAATATATACATATTCGTACATATTAACGTTACACACGCATCCACGTACGCTAAGTTACCATACTATACATGCGTATTTGTTACGTTTGTCATTGAACGCTGAACCTCCTCGTACGAGCGCAGACTGTCTCAGCTACTTTTATGATTTCGCGAGGTCTGAAGGTAACGTATGAGAGATACACGAAACTCCTATGGCATGCAGCCGTATCGAGGTAGGAGGAGGTCACGAATCATTCGAGCAATTGAACCTGATGATGTTTCTTCGCTTTCTCTGCTCGTTTACTCGCAGTCGTCGCCTAACGAGTTTTTCAATTATTTAACCCTTTGAGGACGGAACTTTTCTTTATTCTTAAATTTCAAATAAAAGAAATAATAATTCCATCCTTCGAAGCATATATTATGAATTTTTACTCTCTACACTTATACCTGGTTTTGTAACAAAAATACAGTGTAACATGATCGGAATTATAAATTATTATGGCAATTATCTTTGGACACATATATGCCTCGATCGTCCCCAAAGGGTTGAAAGAAGAACTGTCGTGTCGCGCGCGTCAAGTTAGCCTTTGGATATGCTTCAGCTGTTGCAGTATTGCCTCTCTAATTGGTTAGATTCTCGTATACAGTGTTGGCAAGCAAGGGTTAATTATAGTAAATATAGTGAAGTATAGTATAGTAACTGTCATTTGTGCAACTAAAAGCAAACTGAACGTCAATGCCAAAGTCTGACCAGAGTTAGCTAGAAGCATTTATGATGTGGTAAGGTAGTGATTGCTAAAAATATGGTTAGTTTGAAATGGGCTTATAATTATAGGGTGCAGTCTGTAAACGCAGAGTAAAGAATAGGGAAAGGTTTTTTGTCTGTACTTTATCTTACATGTGCATACGCCTTTAAAATTCAATTTTGCTTAGTAGATTTACTGTATACTGAGTGGCAAATTATGATTTTGGTTACTTCTGCAGAAATGGTAAACCCTGTCTTGATCACTTTTCTGCAAACGAGAGATATATAGGGAGTCCTAAAATGATTGTACAACTCGAAAATTGTATATTTTCTATCTTAACAGAGATTGTAATATCATGCTTCTGTTTGTAATTTATAACTATTTTTCAAAACATAAGCGATTGAAAATTGGAGATTTGATTTCCGGTGTGTACGGTTTCAAACGATAGGCTGATATGTGAATAGCTAACGATGTCTAAAGTCTTTATTTGATCCTTGAACAGCAAAGTCTGAGTCAATATAGACCCAAACTTACAAAACATATATAAGAATATTAACCTAAAGTTATATGTACCGTTTTTAGACGAAAGAATTTCATATATTAGAAGGATAATTTTTTATTAAAGAAACAGTTAAAATAACATAAAGTACAAAATTAAATTAGACTCTCTCCATGGTCCGCCGTCGGAGGGTTAATATTATATAGAGACTGTCCCATGTAACTGGACCAACCTGTAGCTTTGAAATGGTATCACAAAAACTTTAATTAAATAAAATTAAATGATGTCGAATATAGCATTACATGATATTTATGTTGACATCAAAAGTGGAAGCATTCCAAAACTTTCAACCTCTCCTTCATTTTTCTTATGGAACTTTCTAGTTTGGTTTAGATCAATTGTAGCGTTTTTTTATTCTCCACAAAAAAGTATTAAGATACCTGGGTAAAAAATTGAATAGTTAAGAAGATATCTTAGGAAGAGAACCTCTAGTCTCTTTCTAAAATATCTTTTAAATTAATAAATTTCTGACCTCAATACCTTAATAATTTTTTGTAGAGAACAGCAAGACTGACGTCAAGAAAAATACAAAATTCAATGAACAATTGTCAAATTAGGCGAGACTAAATCGCCCCAAAAGATATCTTTTGAACAATTATTAATCAATTTCCGATCCAAGTACCCTAATACTTTTTGTAGAGAATAAAAAAATGCGTCAGTTGATGAATATAAAGTACACAGTTTTGCATCAAATACGAAACTCACCTTGATATCTTTGAAATGTCTCCACTTAAGGAAAATTACACATGAATCATGTCATATTGCATTCAACACTATTTAATTTTTGAAAGTAAAATAGTACTTTTTCCAGTAATAGGGGTTAATTATTGCTTTACATTTCTTATAGCTAAAAATACATAAATTGTGTGAATTAATAAAAATTATAGCATTGAAGTGAATTTTTAATGATCTAATTTATAAAATAACTGAAAAAATGCATTTATGTGTTTGGTGTACTCTATGAAGAATTAATAAATTGAGCTCTGGAAGACATTTCAAGTCTACTGAAAGTATAAAATTTGTATGCCTAAGGGAGTAAATCTACGTCATCAGGACCTACGGTTCGCTACCCATAGCGCTTTATATTCGCACATGCGTGCCTTTAACACGTGCTCTTCTACATAACTGCGCACCGGAAGTGAGATACCTATTCTTCAATCACTTGTATTTTGAAAATGAAACAGCAGATTGTGAAACGATACAGAACATTTCGATACGATGTAATATTGAGAACCAATTTCTCAAGTATATGATCTATTTTAAGATGTTCTATATAAGAGAATAAAATCTTGAAACTGGTATATCCATTTCTAATAATAAGAAATAAGGCACGGATCTTATCCAGTATCATTAGAGAGGTAATACTGTATCTGCTTTGTGTTTCTCGTTGCGATCACGATTTCTGGACAGTTTCTTTAAGTTATTTACGTAATTCGCTTAAAATAGCGAACAATTAGATTTTGTTACTTGTATCGAATAGAATTCTACTTTAGCCACATACAACTATATTCATTCAGTTTTTATTTTTAATGGCTCTTTTAAAAATGTTTGAACACAAAATAAGCAATTTATGTTTTTCATTGATTGGTTAATACTTTGCAACCCACCTGTAAGGATTCATTTTCTAAACTAATTCAATTTGTTATTTCAAATGACTTTTAAAAATCATTAGAAATAACTTTTATTTTTATAAAATTATTCACTACCCATTGATGAAGATCGGCTAAATAACGAAATTGATATTGTAATTTCATTCAAAAACTTTTTCATTCTTTTTTTTATTTCTTCGTCATTTAATTAAATTACATTTTTAAAATAGTGATCCTCTACTGATCCTTTATACTCATCTTCTATTAAAGGATTTATTAAAAATATCACAGGTTAAAGAAAAATTACAAATGAATTATTGCATAATTATTAGTGTAATTACAGCAATATTCAAAATGTTTGATAATTTGTGTTTATTATTCAAAGAAAAGTTTAAATTTTACAATATAAGAAAATGTATGCATAGATACTCATTATACACTGAGCTAATTTGAATTAAATTATTTTATTACATTATTACAATATAAGGAAATAAATTCTTATGAAAAAGAATTTTACTTAGTTATGATTCAATTCTATTTATTTTTTATTTTTTAATTTATTTTTTAATTTAAATTCACTTAAAATTATGAGCTATTATAAAATATTTCTATTATTCACAAATATATTGTATTCGAAACTATAAATTTTTAATAAATTTACATACAGAATAAATTCATATTAAAAACTTGCAGAAATCGTTCAGGAAACGTGCTGAGAGTCGACGAACAAAAGATCTTACATCACACTTTATGAAAAAAAAGAAAATTCATCATCGTTTTCACGCTTTCACTGCATTTGAAAAAGAAAAGAAAAGAATTTGAATTGATTATGGGTACGAATGTTGAATTGGTATTCCAGGTACCTTCCTCAAATTCAAATTTATCGCTCGACAGAATTGTGATATAAGTTCTTTAATAGATTATTGTATCTTGCAAGAGACTGTGATTGCCTTGAAGCTTTCATCTGTTTACGTTATTTGATTGTTCTTATTATGGTTGTTGTACGTGCAGTTTTTTGCTTCCCCTGCTGCTCTTCTCTGTCAAATATCTGTTTCTTCTTTGGTAATAGGCTGCCGAGAATTGTTGATTATTGTCGAATAATTGTTTGATTTGTCGCATCAGCATAGTTGGAGAACACTGGCCGTTTTCGTATCAATGTTTTTTCAGCTTTGATCGTATATTCTTGTGGTGCATGTTTATTGTCGTTTCATATTCTTATATTACGCTTTGCATGTTGATACGCGTTTTAATGATCATTGTTGCTTCCCATCGCTGTTAACCCCGACCGTTTTTTCAAATACGCACACATCTCCTTACAATATCTACATTCGATCATACGACATTTCGTTACACTGTGAAAAACGGCAATTGAAATCACAAATGTTGGCAAATTGTATCAAGGAATCTTTAACTGTTTGGTAATTATTTTGATGATGTTTGATAATTATTTGGAAAAAACATAAAATTGGAATTTTAACATTTTTTGTCATTTAATTTGAAGTGATTTTTAGTAGTAGTTTGAAAATAAAAAATGGTAACGAAAAATGTAAGAATGTAACAAATAAGGTAACAAAAATAGTAACAAAAATGGTAACAAAAACTACAAACTACTATTAAATTATAATTTGAATTGCAATTATAATTTACACAATCAAAGTAACTATTTTCTTTATTTCAAGAAAATAATAAGACCAAGGGTTAAAAAAATGAAACCTTGAAAATTAAATTTAATTAGTGTGAACAGTTAAAGCTCTTTGAGCCACATAAATAAAATATAATATATCTATTCTATTAATGACAGTCAATGAAAATTACTTTTACCATGATACAATACTTACACGCGAATTTGTACACTTCTATACGAAACTATGTACCTTGAGTTATGCCATGAATTTTTAACAGTGTAGCAAACCTCGTTCTTCTAGCGTCATTTCTCCGTATATTCATTAATTAAAAAAAAAAAATTAAATATCTCTACATTTGTTTGTCTGCTCTAACTCCTCGGTTTCACACAGTATTTTGTATCTCTTTATTCCATTCGTTTCGCTCACTTTCTGTCTGTATCTCTGATTTTTCTCTCTACTTACTTGTTTTGTCTGACATTCACTTTGTGTTCCAATCGCGTACAAAACATTCGACGGGTTTGAATAAATCGTTGCGTGAAATACGAACACGAATACGAACAAACGCGTGCAATCAATCCCACAAATTGAGAAAACGTCGTCCTACCACGCTCGATAGATTGAAAAAGGGAGAATATACCAAACGATACAACCGTAAAGAACTTCCACATGTAATTGCGTACGGTTTGCGTATTATTATTGTTAATACCTCTCCGTTACCCACTGTAAATAGACACGTTTATTTATCCAATTACCCAGACCCGTGCTACTCAGTTCCCACGTAGACACTATTAGGTTGTTACAAATGAAATAGCCAGTTTATTTGCAAAAATTCAGTTCTAAAATGTACTGATGGATTGTTCAAAATTGTACACTTTGAAATTATAAAACTGACGTTATTAATGCAGTTTCATCAGCTATAATGGGTTACAAAAATGACACCGCTCTCTTCAAAACAGTAAAGTCTTTTTCAAATTTGATCAAACGACTTGAGTTTTGTTTTTTAGAAGTAATAGAAATTAATTTACCAGATAACAAGTTCCTGTCGTTTTGAAGAAATTGTAATTAGTCAAAATTGCAAAAGGAATAGTGACGTATTTGAGCCTGTAAAGAAAATTAAAACAAAAGCCTTTTATATATTTAAATAAGTTACATATATATACACGTTGAAAATTTGAATATATGTTATCTAATAAACTAATTTTTCTATCTTCTTAAAAAAACTCATCTGGAAAATTAATAAAGATATTATGTAATGAAATAATATAGTAATATTTAATTTTTCCAGATTGTTAAGGTTCAAAAATTGGCCATTTGATATGCAATAACTTAATATTATAGAAACATATAAGATTCGTAACAATATTACAGATACTGCTAATATCGACAGCTAGTGTGTATTTGTGCAACCAGCCGCTAAAAATTCGTTTAATACTTTTAACCTTACTTATATTTAGAGATTATATTTACGCTTCGCCATCTTTCGTTTCTCTCTTTATCTTTTTCTCCTCTCCCCGTAAACCTTAATCGTGACATTCTGCAATGATAGGTATCCTTTGCTCCAGTCGTTTTGTATTTCATTTGATTACAATTGATACAAACGAAATGAAAAATTATTCTGCATATATACGTACTGTTTCTTTGATTTTCAAATTTTGTCAAAAAAGAAGGAAATTTAATATTTTTCAGATGATGCAGTTATCTTTATCATTAATATTGTACTATACAGGGTGTTTAGAACAATATTGTGTTAAAAGTGGAAGATAATAATCGATAAAATAAATAGAAAATTTTAAGTAAACTTTGTCCGAAAGTTGGTCATTTTTAAATTATAAAAAGTTTCTAAAATAAAAAAAAATATATATGGTTAATTATTTGAAAAGCTTTCTGCAAATTTTAATTCTGTACTCTTTCGTAACATAATTTTTTAAAATGTCAGAAACCATTAATTAAGTATAAATTATTATAATTCGAAAATAAACAATTTTTGAATCAATTAAATGTTTCTCCTTTGATTTTAATGAATATTGTATTCCTCTAAAATTTGGTATTTGTTCTGAAACACCCTGTACAGGATACAGTATGTTTCACGTGAGTATTGCCATGAATTTTTGAAACTCCTGTATACAGCACTAAAAAGTAGAGAAGCTTTTGTCTAAAATAAATTTTTATAAAATTACAGGAACATTTTAATATTTTCTAGTGACACTTACATGAAACATGTAAATTATTCATATTCAATATCAATAATGTATAAGAATTTTATAAACTAATAAGTTGATAGCAACCCTTTTTGTTTGCTATTTAATTACTATTGCCATATGTTCTTTTTTATAAATTATACGCAGCTTGTATAATATTCGCTTAATGTACAAGCATCAGGTTCAGTAACATGTTCGTTCGGATATTTAATCAAAATTTTGTATCTTCGTATTGTCATGAAATTTTGATAATCAATGATGTCTGTTCACCACCCCTCAGGTAATTTATATATTTAATTACTATAAAAGTTTTCGTTTTTATTACTGAAGAATTGAAATAGATAGGTTTTGACGTTTTCTGTATTTTATAAGGATCAAAATAATTAGAAAACTGTCAGGGGAACATCAGGTGAGTACTACAGATATGTTAATATTATATTTATCAATCAAATTGTAATTCCTTTTTTGCGGACCCATAATGAAATTTACGGACTAAAATTAATATAATGAAAAATGAATACTCTCCTACAACATTAATGATGTCCACCTTATTTCCTTTTTTTGTATATAATTATAAATTTGTTGCTAATTTAAAGTTTTGTTTTTAATAAAATTGGAAATAAACTACTATTATTACTAAGCCGGGCACGGGCGCCCGCCAATGCCCGTATTTGCACGCGTGCAATGCTACGAGCCCGAGATGCTGTCCTTCAAGTAAGATGGGACGGTTCCGACTACCGTCTCTCCATCTTTCCTAATGGCGGTACTGTCTCCTCGGAGAGACGGTAGTCGGAACTGTCCCATCTTACTTGAAGGAGCAGCGTTGGAAGGGGAACCGGAACATGTGTTTCAGGAGTGGTTTTCCCCTACTTGGCCAGACCTCCCGTAGACTGCAGGGGGCTATAAAGATTTCACTCGGAAGGAACACAGGTCTGATTGGTCGTGCCCCGACCTCAGTTCACGCGTACTTTCGACCATAGTGTATTATTGGCTAAAATTGTCACATTTACAAATTAGGCTCGTGTAAAACTAGAGAGTCGGTCGGTGTTTGCGAAGCACCCCTTTTTTTTAACGTGGAGAAATTTTTGATAAGACCTCCTACTGTTCACTTGTGGAGAGTAGTGGGGGAGTGTCTGATTCCTACAGACTAAAACCCCATGGCGACCGACACTGATGCTATAGGTCCTATAGTTCTAACGAATTACGTCGGAACCCCCCACGCCTGGCACACTGGTATCCTTTCTGCGGAGAACCCCCTTTGCTTCCTATGTCATTCTGGGCGCAATCTTTATACTTCGCTACAGTGCTAATAGGCTCGTGCAAAACTATAGGGCCGGTTGATGTGTCATCAGTACCCCTTCTTACTCCTATGTCGTCCTAAAAGACTTGTAAACGGAGAACAGTATATCTTACATATAGGACATTGGATTGTTTTAGAAAAAGACCAGTAGTTGTTTCTAGTTGATTTGAACAATATTATAAATAATCCAATTTTTGTTATCATTAGTCTGGTGAAAAGTTCAGCAAGGAAGTTTTGCAGTTTCATCAGATGTTAGGGAATCAATTCCTATGAAATATTTGATAAATTGGCAATATCCTATATCATATATCATGGATTCTTTTCAATTAATGTGAATATCTGGTTACCATCAATCTTACCTGGTCTTAAATTGGCCTTCTACTTCGTTCTCCATTTCCCAAACTGAAATCTCCATTTCTGAATTTCTTCAAACCATTTCTATTTTATTTCCACGGTACACTATCTTTTCTAGAAATATAATAACGTCAAATGCTAGAAATAAAAGTTATGTTCGCGTAATTTTAATCTCACTTGAATAATAAAAAATTTATTATTTTAAATTCAAAAATTTTTTCGCAAATTGAGACAAGCTTATAAATACCGCTTTTATCAAAATTCACCTTTTGAGCTGAAAAATTATTATAGTCGTTTTTAAACTTCAAAATTATGGTCGCTTCAATTTTTATTTAAACAATTTTCCAAAATTATATTTACTTAATAATGTCAAGGCTAGAACCTATGTGCCGTTGTTAAAATGTAACAATTTTTTTTTTTTTAAATTAAGGTTTATTGTCACATCAACTACAAGGTTATTAGCGACATCAAGGAGTAGGTAAAGCTTACATTATCAGTTCTATTAGTTTAGTATCTTTTATAAATTTGAGTAAGTCCTGAATTTTACTGATTTTTAAGTTGTCCTTGAGAGAAGAAACGTGACAATTGATGCGACGTAAAACTTAAAATAAGAAAAGTAAATAAAAGATGAATTGAAGTGTCCGAAGCAAGTATTTCTTTGCAGAGTCCATTCTGCAGTATATGGTCCTGCATTATTCTCCAATATCTGTGCTTAATGCACTATCTTGCATTATTTCGAAGAAAGAGAGCATCCTCACGATTTATCGATCCTTAAAACCTTTTCGAGTACCATTTCGAGTTATGTCGAGTATATGTCCTCAGTAATGGTTTTGTCTTGGCTACAATTCAAAATGCCCACTATACGTATCAGAATGTTTGTTCATTCTTCATGTGGTTTATCTTCAAGAATTTTATTGTCATATCTGGATTTTCAAAACCACTTTTATGATATCCATTCGTTTACAAATATTACAGCTGAAAGCACTATAAATTTACTTGACAGATTTTACTATTTGAATATCAACAGTCACAGAATATCAAAGACAGATTCTTGTCTTTGAAAAATATCTCTGTATAGTCGTGTGAAATGTAGGCTTTCCTTGACTAACAATAAGGAAAGTTGTAAAGAAGGGGCTTAATTATATTTCTTATCCGTCCTTCTTCTTTACATGCCAGAATGGAAAGGTTTATGTTATGTTTTTCTTAGATTTTCCCAAAGTCGAAAGCTATATCGCCATTTTCCATAGGAAAGCCTACTTGCTTGGTGTTGTACATTCAGGTGCAATGTAGGCTTTCTTTAAAAACCGTTCAAATTAGGTAACTAATTAGCAGAACTAAGGGAATAGATCCGTATCAATAATTTTCTAAAGCTAGGAAGACTGTTTCTTTCTTTTCCACTCTTGGGTTTAGGTCTATCCTCTTTTTCAAGTTACCTGCCTAGTCTGAGCAACGGCAGATTAGGGGAAAATCTGTGGGGAAATACAACCCCGAGCCATACTTTCTAGGATGCCCAGCAATAAATCTTCTATTTACTATGTCAAAAAACATTGAATTCATTTGTTTCTACTGTTACGCTTTTTTACAATTAAATGTTATTTAATTTTATTTACGAATAAATTTTTATTTTTAGTCAAATTTATCAACCAAGGTTTAATAACCCGGGCGTAATAAATTTTAATCCGATCTCAATTCTGAGGAATCCTTTAGCTAACAATAAGAGTAAAAGTAGAGAGAAGAACACTCTAAGTACTTCTTGCTATTCATCTTGGAACCACCTAGGGAGAACCTAACCTAAAAACCCCTGTCCTCACACATGAAGAACAGATAAATAATGCGAGTGGTTGGATCCTTCTTTCTTTAATTCTACATAAAAGTGTAGAGACTGAAACGTTTTAGTAGTTATTTTTTTTGTCCTTGTGTTAGGTTAGTTTCTCCTTAAGTTCTACTTAAGTTCTTTCAACAATAAAGGCTGATGGAAGACTTTTCTCTTACATTTATCTTTAGCCATGAGAAGTCTATATTGCACCCAAGTGTATATACCAAATGATAAAGTTACAGCGAAAGAAAATGCCATAAATTTTCTGGGGTACATACTAATATGTTCATTCTCAAAATTCGAACGAACTTATTACTGAATCTAATATATTATAGACATTTGTCAATTTGTTTATTTGTTTTAAATACTAGATATTCCTTATATCTGCATAAATATCCATTTATGCACACCGATCTTGCAGAATGTGACTGTATAAGCTTCGAGTGACAGTTGTTTTTGCTGTTCACACGATATACCTGCTTAACACCTGCCAATGGAGCGTCTTCATCTTTTTTACATTAATTATTATTCCTAATTAAAGTAAATATTATTATTTCTTGCAATACTAAATAGTTCAATTGTCATTCATTTTTGAGAATGAAGGAATCTTTGGTAATTATTTAAAATAGAGTCTTTTCCAAATTTTGATAATTTTATTGTTAAATTTCTGATTAATTATCTATATCAGACACACAGAAAATTTGGGAAAGACACTATTTTGAATAATTACTGAATCTTTAAATAAATAATTTGAGTATCTTAAATTAATTAAATAAAGCAACTTTAAATACTAAATAAAATACGTAAAACAAATTTTCTAATTAGCAAATGTTTGCTTCTGAAAACAAGGACGTTGATTAATTAACATTACCTACAACACGATATCAATTGATATGTTCATTCACTTACCGAGCAATCAACGTTCCAATGAACATTCAGCTAACTAACGCATCGGCAAATAGCCAACGCAATTCCAGCTTGAAATTACAGCTTAAAATATTCATGCTCCTATATTGGAACTGACATGCATAGTATCTCTAAGGGATTATGTAACCTGGATACGTATTTTTATCATGGCTATACATTCGAATCGCTGACCCCTTCTTCCCCTGACAACTTTTATCAAGAAAAAATCGATAAAATATAAATTTAAAGACAACCTACATGTCAGATTAACACTTTCACTGTTGTCAGTAGCTAAAAGTTCAATCACGCGATATCGCGTGCTTGGTAATTTTCTGATGAAATGACGCATTTTCTGATAAGAAGGAGGAAATATTTTGACTGAAGACGCTCCATGGTTGGAGGATCAATATCCTTCGCCCCATCCTTACCGTTCCATTTGAAATGAGGCGATACTTTAGGCCGGCGGATTGTCTCGGTTGCAGCATCCTAGGGATGTACCTGTTCGGGGGTAAGTTTTGCATGTGGGCGGACCGGAGTCGGCCCTGCACCTGTGCCGAGGTGGTCTCGCGGCACCCAATGTGCCGCTGTGATCGCAAACATTTCAACGACATCGTCTGGGCACTAGTCACGGTCTTTCAGGTACCACCGTTCCCCTCTCTTACACCAAAAACACGGTATATGCGCTAAGTATTTAGAAACACATCATACTTTCTTCTCCTTATTCTCTTTACCTTTATCTATTCTTATGTGTATTTTCTATGTCTACGTTTATGTCTGTCTTTGTCCTTCTTTGTGTCTTTGTCTCTATGTCTTTATATCTGTGTCTACAGGGTGCTTCAAAACTGGACAATCAAATGTTGCTATAATATTCTATGAGTAAAAATGAGATTCGTGGATGTTGAAATTTTTATTAAAATATATGTATATCTTTTTAATATAAAAGCAAGTTTACTGATATATTGTAATGTAACACGAGGTTAGCAGTGTGCATTTAATTTATTTATTAATGTTATGTTTATTACCTGAAATTATTGAAAATAATTAATTAAAATGAACAATGTTAATTATTAGTGTAACTCATTATAATGGCTTTAACAGCTTAGATGAAATTTAGTTTAGATTTATTTCTGCAGATATTTTGGGGAATTATTTTTCAAGTTTGGTGCAACCTGTATAGTGATTTCATTCTTTGTTTTATACAATACCAAGAATGGGAGGGTTTAATTACCCTTCGGAGCACGGACCATGGAAAAAATCCGAATTTTAGTTTAATTTTGTATTTCATATTTTTATATCATTTTCTAAATTTTACTATTTTTCTAAATCATTCATTAATTCATTACTAATTTTAATATTCTTGTCTATATTTTGTAAGTTTGGGGCACGATTGATCTAGACCCAAGGATTAAATAAGAAATCATAATTTTCTGAGTCCTAATTTTGAAGATATCGATATCCAAATTAATTTAAAAAAAAATTAATATAATCTCTAATTATTAAATATTACAATGCTATATTTCCTCTAGGAAAGTCTACCATGCCCAAGACTGTACTGAAAACATCTGGGTATTTTATTGTTACTTGACAGAAATTAAATTTGTTTTATTATCTCTTCTATCTAAACAATAAATAGATGCATATTTTAAAAAAATGTTATATCCCCAATTTTGCCTTAGTTAAAAATTAAATTCAAGTTGAATCTCTCAATGATGTTTAAAAATAAAAAATTAAACAAACACCTTTTTCAGATTAAAGTGAAGTAGTGTGAACTTTTTTTAAAAATTTTTACTTGTAGAATATATTTGCAAAATTTGGTCGTCTAGCTATGAAACACTCTACCTATCTGTCTCTATGTCTATTTCTATATCTATTCTTATATTTACATCTGTTTGTATCTGTACCTGTACATTTGTTTATATCTATATTCATATTACGTATACATGCGTGTTACATAATACTGTGTGCAGTTTTCTCTTGCTTTTTGTCCTTTCACGTTCCAGCTAACGTTTTATTTTTTTCGATGCGACAGTATATAAATTTTCAATGGTTGTTCCCAATTTTTAGTTTTTCGGTTTTCTCTCTGCGTTTACCTTTGTTATACGTTGCAGCTTAACGAAGTATCGTTACGAATTAACAAAATATTGACAATTCTCTATTTTTTCCATTTTCTACTCTATCCTATTTTTTTTTCTTTTTTTTTTCGATTAACTTTCGTTGTTCCGTGATAAAATAACAGAGTGGATAATGGTTTGTTTGTTACGCGATTGACATGGTTTTGTTATCAGTCCAGGAGTTAATCGATTATACGGATGTTACGTTAGCCGTAACATCTGACCCTTTTTTTTTTTTCAAACAGTAAATAACTGCATCACGTTGTTTCGCTTGTTACTATGTATGGGAACATAACGACATAAATATTCAAATGAAGCTGTAACAATTAGGTAGCCGCTTTAATGATTTTACCAGCTCATTTCAGCCCAGCTTCCTTATTTCAAAATTTTTCACATTTTAATCATTTTTATCCTATTAAATCAAAAATAAAATAAAATTTGCATAATTGAAATGCAGTAGAGAAATGCAGTAACAAAAAGATGTATTGTAGAATTTCGTATCCTTCAATGGAGACTGTGAACTGAAATGGGTTAAATATTGAACACAGAGAGAAATTCGTAGTAAAATGCAAATATACTACTATGTAGGAAGAATGCGCGAGACGATACTGATCGATACCCTTTTTATTCATCTCTCTTCTTCTTTTTTAAACTGTCAGTCAGTAGAATTAGTGTATGAAGAATTCGAGCTAATTCTCCTAACTAGATGCTGAGAGAAACGTTTCGTTAAAAGCAATAACAACAGATTTCACGTGAAACTTTATTTTTCACGAGTTAGAGATTTTGCTTATTTATTCGTCTCGCGAAACGTAGCGGAAGTTATTTCTCTAAGGTACATTGAGAACTTTTTGTTTTCTTTTTCTCTTTATATAGATTTTAACGCAGGAGGATTGGAACGTTGTGCTGTTCAACGGAATGCAAAAGACGTCCCATTGGGCAGCGCTTTATTTCGTCGCGTTGATGACTTTCGGAAATTATGTCCTTTTCAATTTACTGGTTGCTATTCTGGTCGAAGGATTTTCTTCGGAGGTATGCCGGTCGCTGCTTCTCAGTTGTGGAAAAAATTGTTTACGTCAACTGCTACAGGCGGCTGAACATTAATGACATAATTTTTCAGAGGAATGAAAGAAGGGAAAGAGAACAAAGGGAAATGGCTAAGCTGGCTGCCAAAGAAGCTGGAATGGGTAGCGACGATGGATCATCCAGAATATCTAGATCCCATTCGATCACTGACAGCGATACTTGTACTCAGGTTAAATATACTACTATTTATTGAATTAACAAAGCTTAGAAATTGGTTACAGGAAAACATAAATTGAATTTACCTCATATTTTGTACAAATTTCAATTTTAGAGGCTTATTCATATTTTGTGTAATGATATAAACATCAACTAAAAGATCCAAATATTTATTTTTAAATTTTATTAAAGCAACACAAACATCTAAAGGGGGCTATAGCTCTGAGTGCCACTTTAAACCTTCTATGTACTATGCAAAAAAATTCCAAAGTTCAAAATCCATCATAATCTTGTAAATTTTTAACTAACATTATTATTTCAAAATAAATTCTCATAAATTAAAATTTTTGAACTAAGTTTATCAACATTGAAACGCATTATTGTTCGTTTTAAAAGAAATAATTGTTTCAATGTAGGATCGGAAAAATTCCTGGCAGAGTGCA